>NC_088171.1:139179916-139454916 GCF_028769735.1 Zonotrichia leucophrys gambelii | reverse complement strand
CCTACATGCTCCTCTAAGAACTCTATAAGGAAATCTTCTCTTTTATTAATTTTTAGGCCCTGGCATGAATAAAAATGGTAATATGATTTCTATCTAAAAGAGTGGTGTAATTGGAGTATTCTTCCTTTTCTGCAGCAAAAATCACACGGTGCACAGGACAAGGCATCAGTTCAAAAAACATAACAAATGTATGCACCGTGGTTGAGCACATGCTTTGAGATAAATTTCCCTCATGTAGAAGTAATAATTTGAGAAGTACCATGGTTTGGCAGTTATCTCAGATGCAATTGCATCAGAGCAGTTACACTGCAGCTTTTGCTTCAATGCATCTCAGTTTTAGATAAACCAATTAGTGTAGACATGCCCCAAGAGGTAACCATATGGTAAGTTTGTGAGGCTACATGAACTACATAGTAGAAGTCTCAAAAATTCTAGCCATTCTTCGAGTGACAGCTGTGTCTTTATTTTTAATTGTCATCATTACCTGCATCATCAAATGTTCCAGGCTTCAGGTGCTTCTGCTTGATTGTATGCTGCTATTTGATGTTATTTGTATATGTAAAGCCATGTGTAAAGGAAGCTGGGGAACAAATAGATATTTAATTTAAATTAAAGAAGTTAAGTACCTGTTCCTCTCTTGTTATTAATATTAATGGCTTTGAAATAATCATCTTTGTTTTATTGAAGCAAAAAATAAAATTAAATTTAAAAAATGTCTGGCCTCTAAATCAACACCTCCAACAAGTCCAGTAGTTCTGAAAGAGATTCCGCACACACCATTTAAAACACAGCATTCATTTCCTGACTGGCAGCATCTCTTTTCAAAATTTCTGTGGGTTCCTATGGCTCTGTGATGTATAATAGCAAAATGTTGGATAAGAAATCAAGAACTTTTATATTTTGACCTTGATAAGAGTTACAATATTCTCTAAAGCTTCAGAAGTGATAGTTATTACAATTTCTTCTGTTTTTATAAGAGTAAGTTGCAAAATTAAAAAAACAATTTTTAACTGTGAAAGCAGTCTGAAAGAAACAGATCAATGTGGTCACTAAATTATGGCAGGAGCACTCATAAAAAAAAATTATGGAAGGCATTCCTGAAGTTATATTTCAATAAATGGGGGAACAAACTAGGAGTTTCTTCTTTAAATTTTCAGATATCCTATGATTTCAATATCTCTATGGTTTGAAAAAGGTACTATATCTTTTCAGTTATACACCAATCCTAAATCTCAAAGTATCTGTCAGTGTGATTGTCAGTATTAACCAGGAAGAAAAGGAAGAGTTCTCACGTTCTCCCACCCTAAGACTAACTTTTTTTTCTAATTCATGTGTGTTTTTATTTTCCTTCTTCTCCAGACACTGGTTATTAGTCACATTTAATATGTATAGACCTGATGTGATTACTCTTTCTATCTTCATTGGATTGCTGTTCTGAAATAAAAGAGAAAGTTTTTAATCCCCAGCTCAGATTGCCAGTTGGGTGCCACTTCAACCTCTTCTGTAGCACAGATTTTTTAATATCCTAAAATTATCTTGGAGTTTTTGTGAACATATTCCATTCTGAGATATGATAACTGAGATTCATATGGTTTCTGCTCTCTTCCTCTAGCTTAGTGTGGTTTCTGATTCTTTAGTGTAGGTCTTTCATTTGCCTCCAGAGTACAGGAGTTGTTTTTTTTGCACCGAGAAAAGTGACAGCATCTATCCTATGTATAGTGGAGAATATTCTTAACAAATTCTTATTTGTTGGTTACTTGCAATGAAGTATACTAGATTTCATTATGTGAGAGACTCCCTTGTAACCCTTTCTTCCCAAAGTTCTTGTTTCTAGTTGTAAAAAGCAGAACACAGAAACAGGGAATTAAATTGAAAGGAAAATTGAGAACACAGAGAAACAGAAACTAGATAGAGAAAAGTGATCTTAGGTATGTGAATGTTAGATCTCTAAGTCATTTATAAATTCATAGTTTTATTTATGATGCAGACAAAAACAAATCAAAATAGATGACAAATAAAGAATGCGTCAGGAGGTAGGAAGAGTGGTCATTTTTTTCTATTTTATTTATTGTTATCCTAAAGTGTTTCATTCAATACATGCAAATAACCTTGTGGTATAAAAGAGTTGATATGAAATGGAAATTTTTGCTAGGTACTCATTATGTCTTAGGTAGTTCATTGACCATTGCTTAGAAAACTGAATGATATATATGAGTGTTCTTATATATACCACGCATCAGTTGAGACAAAAAAATTATATCTCTCTTGTTTTGAAGATATGATATAAAACATCAGTAGCACTAGATTTATGGGACTTGCAGACCATATTACATTGCTTTTTTAAAAGTCAAATTCCTACTTCCTTTTGAAAATTTTTGGTATAATTCTATATGTAAGTTCCTGGAAAATACTTTTTTCACAGAAGAGGGTAAAAATGCATCTAAATGTCTTCTGAAATTAGCATTTCACTACAGAGGAATAATGATAGAACATGTCATAATATTATTTTTAATTCTGTTTTGGCCACCACTATTCAAATTGTATACATATATAATAGCTGCAAATTCAATATTGTAGGATTATACAGATTCTTTCCAGGAAGAAATGTGTTTGTAGTAGATAGAAATCTGATGGCAAAAGAAAATTTGGTTCTCTGTGAGCTGAATCATTGATTTTGACAACAAATCACTTGTGAGACATCCTGAAATGCGGACAGTATGAAAAGATATTTTTAAATATGAAGTTTAGTTTGTGTAAACCGCTGTCCTTGATCCTTACAATGAAAACAATGACATAACTAACAGCTATAAAATACATATTCATAATAACAATGATGATGTACCATGTTTTTAAAAAGTGTTTGACAGAGACTATGACTTGTATTCTACAGGTCTTCATGTTTCTTCCAACTTCCACTTGTCCAGTTGAAGTTTCAGGTCTGAAAAAATTCAGGAAAATTTACCACTTTCTGTTGTCTAATAATTCCCTGTTATTAATGGATGAAGGATGAAGGCATGAGTGAAGTGAAATAATCAACAAGCTAAGATGCAACCTCAGAGCTGCTACCCCACAGGTGGATGAAGTTGTCTCTCACTTGTAAGAAGGAAAAGAATGAAGCTGGATTACAAAGTTTTCCGAAATATTGTAATTGGCATACTGTGGGCAAAGTTGGGGTGCTTTTTTAGGGGTAACTGACTCCTTAAGAGATCACAAGATGAAATGCAGCATTTCCTGGCAATAAGTGCTTGGTGGTCTTTGATGGCCAGGTTAAAATCAGTTTATGAACAAAGGAGATACAAAAATCCCTTTCTGGTCCCCCTAAACCCTTTTTCCTATTTGAAAGCTTATCTTTCTTACTAAAGGTTCAATAAACTTCTTGACTCAGACTTGAGTATGCTGAGAATTGGTACTAAAGAATGTTCAGTGACTTTACTGAACATCAAGAAAATCAAAGGAAATAATACAGGCACTACTGGAAGAAATGCCCTGCTCACAGCAGCTGAACACCTAAGGCATGAAAACAAGAATTCTATGGAAACTTGAAGAATTTCTAGTGTTTTAGACTGATATGATCATGTTATACAGAGACTGAATTTATAAATTCTTACTTGTTATCTATATGGCATCTTCACATTTAGCTACCTAGTTCACTCCTTGGTCCTTCATTTGGCTACATTATATAATGCTGTGTCTCATTCCCTTTTGGTATAAGCCAACCCATTTTCTTCAAAATAAGTCTTCATCAGGATGCTTCTGGAGATGATTCAGACCTGAGGGTTCTTCTAGTAAACAGTATCCACCAGACTTCATGTCCTTCACCTGAAGAGGTCTCTAGATCTGCTTCAGCAGTTGAGGTACCAGTCTCTTTTTTGCCTTCATGTGATATCCTGTGTCCTGTGAGTTACTGTGGTGGGTTGTAAAACAGCCTTTCACTTATTTCAGATACTGTGCACACACACATGGGTGCACAGATTATTTCTTAGGACCCCAGGAGAACCATATCAGATGCAGGAGAAACCTTTAATCTAATACTATATCATGTGATCAATTCACCACAGAAAAGGTTATCTACGATGAGTTTGGACATCACTATTTTTAGTGCTGGGAACACTTTCTGCAGAAAACATGCAAAGACCTGATATGACATACTGTCTTCTATTATCTCTCAACAAATTTTCCTAAGCAACTTTCATAGAGATCTTCATATGCAAATTCAATTCCTGAATTTATTTCTTGAAATAAATAATCAAGTAGAGTTGCATTGAAAATTGAACTACTGGTTAAACTTCTAGTTGAGTCAATGCCTCTTAGAAGCCTGAAAAGCTTCAGAACATGAAGGAGTTATTAAGATTCACTTAAATTAGCATAATCCCTAGTCACAAATTGTTAAACAGTTTTTTTATCATAGAATAATAGAATCATTTAAGCTGTAAAAGAGATCAGAGTTCAAGCCATTGACCCAGCTAGAATCATTTAGGTTGGAAAAGAAATCATAGAGTTCAACCACTGACCCCGCACTGTCAACTCTACCACTGAGCCATGTCCCCAAGTGTGCCACATTGACATGTCTTTTAAATACCTCCAGATATGGTGAATTCCCTGGGCAGCCTGTTCCAATGCTTGACAATCTTTTTCAGTGAATAAATTTTTCCTAATGTCAAATCTAAGTCCCCCCTGGTGCAAATTGAGGCAATTTCCTCTTGTCACATCACTTATCACTTGAGAAAAATGTCTGACCCCCACCCCACCACAACCTCCTTTCAGGGAAATGTAGAGTGATAAGGTGTCCCCTGAGCTTCCTCCAGCCTAAACAATTCCAGCTCCCTTGGCTTCTCCTGGTAATACTTGTGCTACAGACCTTTTACCAGCTTCATTGCCTTTCTCTGGATACCCTTCATCACCTAAATGTGAGGGGCCCAAAACTGAATCCAACACTTGAGATACAGTCTCACCAAGGTCACATACAAGGAGACAATCACAAATAAAACATAATGTTATCATGTTATTTTCCATAAAATTACCTGTATTTGGAACCAGTGATGAATATGAGGATTTAACAAGTTCTCTTCACTCTGAGAACATAGTGCAATAATTTGAGTTAAACCCAGCAATCCCTGATTAGGACTCTGGTTAATTTGAGGATGTTACATTTTCTCCAAATTTTCCCAGTGTTTTTCCCCAGATAAAACAAGCTATGGCACAGACCATCTTGAGAACTGACGTTAATAATAAGAAAGGAATAGCAGCCAGCTGTCACACCATATTAGATCAGATTTGTGTCTCTACTCCCTCTGGGAAATGTTCTGAATCATAATTAGTACATAATCAGTTTGTGGCTTTAATTGAGTAAAAACCAGGTAGCCAAGAATCACAACATAAAATATTTTTGTTCTTGAACCTTATAAAACAAAAAAAAATGAGAAGAGTGATCAAACTGGCTTTCTGTCTGTTAAATGAAAGCCACCAGTTGCTTATGAAACATCTAACATTTTTTTCAGGCTCTTTCAATATGGTATTTATCCACATCTTTCAGAAAACTGTTGTTGTAAAAAACGGAGCTCTTTCCCTCAAGAACTGTCAGTAACATCATAAAGGGAAATAGAAGCAGACAATAATTATGTAAGTATGCTGTTTTTTTTTTTTTTTTCCCCAAGAATGAAAGGAAAATACAGGATTTTGATGCTAGTTTCAAAACTTAAGTCAGTAACTGGAAAAAATGGAGAATGCTTTAGGTGTCCAAAAGAGTCTAAGGTTATTATAATGAGATTATTCCACACTATGCTCAACATATATTTGATCACCTGTCATTTAAATTACACATTAAGAAATAAAATGATTATATTCTCTTAATCTAAAGTAAGTCTAATGTCATTAAGAATTCATGAATATATTCTGATCAAAAAATAGGAATTTCAGGAGGATATTCCATATGTGGAAAATTACTAATTTATTGTGAACAGTGACTTTTTTTATTCCCAAGATTCATGTTCTTTTTTTAAAATCTCAAGACTTATAATAGGAAGCAAAATAGTATAATGTACACTAAATATTTTAGTGTTTTCCCAAGAGACTTATTAATTTTCAATGTTGCAAAAATACCAGTAGGTGTCTCTATTGCTCCATTATTTCCAGAGGTTAAAAAAACATAAACCCAAACCAAAAGTGACCAAAAAAACCACCCACCACCACCACCAGAAACCACACTCCACAGCAACCACCATCACTGCCCTGCATCACCACAACATAGCCTACGGCATTTCATATCTCGAAAAGCCACGTGAAGATTAGAGAGAAAAGCAGATACCATGGTTCTTCTATCTTACTGTTTTCCTATGGGAAGTGAAGACTTTACGTAATATTATGTAATTTTTATTAAAGTATTGTTACCATTGCCATTTGGATTATAAATATGAAGTATTTCAGTTGGGCTTGTTTTCCTGGAATTTGTTATTCCTTGTTCTCTAAGGAGAAGCTTGGACCTCATGAAGGTTTGTGTACCAAAGCCACATCTTTCCTCAGGGACATACTCATCTCCTTCTAGTTTGGTTTTCACATAGCAGATCATCAGCAGTTATATTTTTAACTTTTAAAGAATAAGCTTTGATAAAGTTCTCTGAACATCTAAAGGCATTATGACTGAAGAGTACTCATAATTACTGAATATTTACACTACCTCTATGAAAAACTTATTTCTTTTTAGTGACAGAAAATAAGGAGTTGCTGGAATGATGAGAGCACAGCTCTTCTGAAGAAATTCTGTTTGAGGAAAGGACAGGAGGCAGCACTCAGTCTCACCAGAGAGTCAAGAAATGTATCATCACTTTAAAAGAAATAAAAAAAAACTGAATAAACCTAAGGTGAACAAAATGGAACACCATTGCTTGCATTGTTGAAAGTCCTAATGTAGCTGGCCAAAGCACAATAATGCAGTTTTTCTACATTCTTTTGCAGCTTCTTTTAGACCAGATATTACCCCAGAAAACCAAAAATACAGTTAGAAACTACAGGGGAAAGGACAACAAAAGAAAAAAAAAAAAAAAAAAAAAAGATGAACTTCTGTTAGGGGGAGAAAAGGTTAAGTGTTCCTTGATACAGCATGAAACTTCAAGAGGCAGTTTAAAAATAATATAAAAACCCTATTGAGGCTCAGAGCAGCACTACTCTTTTCCTTCCCTTTATTCTGTACATCTGTTTTGTCTACCCAGAAGTAGTCTGCTTGAACAGAAAGCAGAGGTACCCCAGATAGTATTCATGCTGTTATATAGCATTTCCTATTTTCTCTAAGAAATCAGGGATATTATCTTTATTGGGTAAATATACGGGTTCTTGCTAAATATTTGTATTGGTGCTTGGGCATGCCATTGAACTCAAAAGGCATTTTGAATCAGGGACTATTCCAGGATAAGGTCTGCATGTAGTTACTGTCTCCAATACTTTGTCATTGATACGGCACAGCAAAAGCAAAACGTCAATCAGCAGTGATGAAAGACAAAGAGTGCAAAGTACAAAATGTAACCTAATCTCCCTCTCACACAAAATCACATCCTGAATTAATTTAAATACTTTATTTTGGTGAAAAATGTCTTACTCTTGGCTTCTCTTATTTGTGAAGCCATTTAGATACTCTTATTTATTTCCCTTATTTTTTCTTTTATGACCAAAGAGAGAGAGAAGGAATAGACAGAGAAAAGGGATAGAGAAAGATCATGAAGAAACACAAACATAAAAATGCCCTAAATACAACTATGTTTGCCTATATGTTAAATGCCCAAGTTTTAGCAATTTACTTGCATGAGGCACAAATTATTTTAATGATGTGCGAATATAGCACACCATAAGCAAAGAAACACTGCACAAAACAAGAAAGGAAGAAAGAAGACTCAGGACCAATTAATTTCAATATCTAGGAACAAAGGTAGTGGAGCCTAAAGTCCACTCAGTCTTTTAAGTCATAACCCAGTTATCAAAGGATGTGATAGTCAATGACATTGCTCCATGAAGTGTCAAATATTTTTGCTGCCACCAGAAACGTAACTGCTTCAGTTTGAGCTCTCAGGTTCTCATTTGGTGAACTTGTGATTTGTAGCAGCACCTAGTATTGCTGACATTTGATTTTGACTGACACTATAACAATATAAAACATTCTCATTTTTTGGTCATAATCATAGATGCTATTAGGAATACATAGCATATGTATAGATATTTATTATAATGAAAATATATTCTTTGGATTTACAATGAGTTGTGATTTATATATTCAGAATCACATACAAGCTCCTAATGAATCTATATGATAATTAACTGGAATTATCTCTGCCTCTTGAATTATACAGCAATGTCTCATCTCAACAATTGAGTTAGATTCTGAGACAGCTTCAAAATAAAAGAAGGCCCTGAAATCATCATCTTAAATTACTGCAAATGTAAGAATATAGTCACACTGCTTCTTTTATTGTTCACTCCATGAAATGAAAGTCAAGTTTTTCAAATATAATTTATCCTAATTATCACTTTCTATGGAAATATTTTTGCTAGAATGATACAAAAGAATCTTATTTCCATAATAAGTGGGAATATATTATGTTTCAAAGCAGGTGAACATAAATCTTTCTTAATATCTCAAAGAGTGTCAGGCAGGATGACTCTTTTCAGATTGTGGTAAAAAAAAGTAGTTAAAACATTGAACCTCTCAAATAAACACTCAAGACTTAGGAACCCTATGCTATTAGAATAGGATCCCAATATTACCAGGTAGATTGTGCCTGGGCTCATCTGACCCTTGCTGCTGGCCAAAGGCAGCAACTATGGTGTTTCACCTCAGAGACACCTTTGGCTGGCTGGATGTTGCAGCTGGGCAGTGAACATGTCCAGGCAAGGCTAGAAACTCAGTTTACCTCAGGTGGAAGGGCTTCAGGTGATGGTGAAGAGGAAAAGGGGACAGATTCTGTCGGAGGGTTTATATCCAGAGTTCTATTCCATGGTCACAGACAATTGAATCTTGGTAACAGCTCCAACAGAACACCAAGCACATGGTCCTTGGTCAATTTAAGCCCAGGGACAGGGGGAGGGGAAGGGACAGGTGAGAACCAACCAGGTGGGAGGAGGAGGGTCACGGGGGACAAGGGACACCCAGACAGGCCAATGACCCCCAGGCCTGAAGAGCATCCTTTGAACCTGACCAACAAGACGATGGCCTTGCTGGAATGTTAAGACTGATTGACAGCGCAGCAGGGGGTGAGGGGGAAGAGAGGTATTGCCGCACCTGGGAAGGGACTAGGAAGTCTAAAACAGGAAATTGCAACACACTGCAATACTATGCAACTGTAAAGTGTATAGTCACAAGTCTATAAATTTATATTCTTAGTTATTTATAAGTGTCCCATGGCTTTCTTAAACCAGAAATCCAACCAGTATTTAATGGCTGTATAGAATATAAATAGTCTAGAATGGGAAAAATATATGCTGTCCTTATAATGAACAGATGTGATTGTACAAACTTATACACTACATGCAGAAATTATTTCCACAGCTGAATAGACACTTTATTTAGTTTCCTTTAGAAGGACATTGTTTATCTATATCTACATTTATTCAGACAGACTGAAAATAATTACCTCAGTGGTTAACTTTGCAGTTAATATTCAATATGAAATGGAATATCTTTTTATTTAGCACATTCATCAGTTGGAATGTACAAGCTTCTCTTTCCATATCTTGCGATTTCTTTTGTACAATGATTGAAACAAAAGGAATGCTTAAAAAGCAATGACTAAACTCCCAGCCTGCACTCATGTTTGGTACTGCTCCAATCCAGACTTAGCACACTGTACTTGGACTTGTTGAACTTAATGAGATTTCCACAGGCCCACTTCTCATGTTTGTCCAGGTCCCTCTAGATGCCAACCTTTTCTCCCATTCTTCACCTGTCCAGCCTTGTGTTGTCTGCAGACCTGCTGAGGGTGCCTCGGTCTCACTGTGTGTCCTTGATGAAGACAGTGAAAGAGCACCAGTCCCAGGGCAGAGCCTTGAGGAAGTTTCCAGAGCCTTGGTGCATATTTCCAACTGGACATGGACCCATTGACCACAACTCTCTGGCTACATTCATCAAGCCAATTCACCATTTATTGAATCCCTGTCACTGCAATTTTGAGATAAGTATGTCACGTGAAATCTTATCAAAAACTATACAGAATTCTAGATACATGACATCAATGTCAACCATTGCCATCTCCATCACCAAGAGCCACCAGATTGGTCAGGCACAAATTTTAAAGCCATTCCAGCTACCTTGAATTCCCTCCATGGCTTTTATGTGCCTTATCTTATCTTCTAGAAGTATCTATTCCATGATATTCGCAGTCACAGACGTGAGGCTCACAACTTCCCTGGATTTTCCTTTCTCCCCTTTTAAATATCACCAGGTCTTTTCTAATATGATTGAGAGTGGCTTGGCAACAATATCATCCAGTTCCCTCGGGAGCAAGTTTCACAGATTCTGCTTTATGAATACTGAACTGATTGCTGGGAGGTAAGGGGTAGAAAATATGTGCATTGTGATAAATGGCATCCTTGCATGTTATTTCATCCACAACTTGCTGCAGAAGTACTACATATTTCTGCAAAGGACAGGAACTGGTCACACAGAGAACGTCTGTGTGCTTTGCCGTCACTGCTGCTGGCTGTCACTTCACAGGAACCATTGCAGAGTACAGCCTTTTCCCTGGAAATGCCCTGCAGCCTGTGGGGTTGTAATGTCAGAGGACATGTAGGCAGCAAGAAGGAAATCTGCTCCATGAATCCAGATCGTTGCACCTCCAAGGGAAAGGAAGAAAAAGGGACCGATTGTAGAATTAAGTGCAAAAAAACCGCAAAAAACAAGAAAAAAAAAAAAAACCAAAAACAGACCCCCCCCCCCAATAAACCAGTAAACAAACAAAAAAAAACCCAAACAAAAATCCATCAAGCCAAACTATAGAGGCCATAGCAACAAGATGACTTTTTGAAGCCTCTTGACTGCATGGACTTAATTCAAGAATGAAGGACATTGAAAACTTTTAAACTAAAAGTCAAGACAGCCAGTATCAGCTTCCCCTGCAAGTGCTTTGGGTAACTAAACATATCCTTGCTAGGATATATTTATCTAGAATATTTGTAGAACATTCTCTAGAAAGGATTTCTGTGATGGTTTCTCATATGAAAACATTTTTACTAGATTTCAATTATACATTAAATATTAAGAGTTATAGAAGTCAGTTAATTGGAGATCAAATTTATCCTAACAACAGCCTGGTAATATTCTAGAAAAATTTATGTAGATGGATAACTGACTGAAAATCCTGTTAATGTGTGTTTCAGTGTGTGGCCGCTCGCTCTACTGCAAGACTGTTTAATTCTTCTTGTTGGGAGGTAACAAGGCAGGACATGACTAGCAGATCTTGTAGTAAACTGGTAGATATTTTAATCTTCAAAATAATGTGTAGCTTGAGTAACATTTACTGTTCAGCTTTCCTTCTGAAGCTCAAAACTTTGTTCTGAAAAGGCACATTGTGCTAGGATTAAACTCATGATCGGAACAATCATTTTTTGGAGGCTGAATGCATGAAGGGGGCTGGCTAAAGTGAAGCCACAGTTTTGGTGTATTCTAGGCTTTTCACTTCTCTAGAGGTACCAGTCTTTCAGAGGTGTCTCTTCAGAACTATTTACTACTAGTCTGAAATGTGACCTCCAGGCTGGTGACAAAAATTTGTTGGTTGTTGCACAGCGTGAGAGCTGATCCTACCCTTAACTTAATGGCTGACTTGTGTTTTCTTTCCAAAGCCAACAATCAGCTGTTTTTTAGAAGAAGATGAAAGGGATACACAGGAACACACAGTAGACTTATGCAGTGTTAAAGGGGATGTACAAATTGTGCAGTAGTGATAACAAATTCTGCTAGAAATGCTAAACAAAAGTGCTCCTTGCAAGGTATGGGTATGTAGGTTTGGATATGAGTGAGCTGTTTGTCTGCCATTAATGTGGCTTGTTTCACAAGAAATTGTATTATGGGATATGGTGGTAGGAAGCACTGAGTGTGATATCTTAACCTTGAGTGTCAATATTTCCTGGTTGTATTGAGACCTAAAAAAAAAAATTTGCAAAAACCCTACACCTACATTTTTTGTAGCAGTTTAAATAATATGCATTATGAAATATTACTTTGATTTTTGCTAACTAGGAAAAAAAATTTGGGCTAGGCTAATAAATGAAAAGCTATAATGAGAAAAAGATGTTTACAAAATATACAGTGTAAGAAATATTTAATATCTATTTAACTCCAATACAACTATTATTATACTTCGTCTGATTTCAGGTACTGAATTTTCTTCCTCATTTCTTTTAAAAATGGAGCCCTCATTTTCTGTGTTTTGGGTTCTTTTTATTATTATTTTATTTATTTATTTTTCTGTAACAGTTTTGAGAAGATTCTATTTTTTTGTGGCAAGGTGAAGGATGACACTATCACATGGGTACTTACTCAATTCCATTAGCAATTTACTTCCAGCACAGTATCACTCACTTTTCTGGAATCACACTCATTTTGTATTTTTTAGTGTTTCGTCAAGTCTGTGGCAATCATATTGTGCTTTTCTTGCCTAAAAAATACTGTAGTTTCAAATCAAAACTTCTCTGAAAAACAGAAAAGTCAACTAGCTGATGTATCTACAATAAGAGAGACACATCAATTTCATTTGATCTTCTGATAAATTAATACCTTCATTAGTACATCTCAATGACCTGTAACATCCTAACAATAATATTAATTATTATAATATTAAGATATTAAAAAACTTTTTATCTAGCCAGCAGATTATATTACTAACTCTGTGAAGACAGAAACCTCTCATTGCTTTTTTTACTTGACCAAACACTTTCAAAGGCAAAAATATTTTTTTTTTTATTTCTCTCTTCTGGGTTTTTAGAACATCATGAAAATGAAGGTGTCTATTTTAGCTGTTGTGGGTTGCTTTTTCTTGAGAGAGAAACAATGGTCTTTTTTGCAATATAAATTGCTACCTTCAAATACAAGGGGCATTTCTAGCAACTGCCATTTTGATAAATAGGAATTTTTATTTAAAATAAATATTCATCGGGCAGAACCTTGAATCTTCAGACATTCATGAGCAGAAAGTGAATAATTCTTTAACAGCACAATATACACACATTTTTGGAAGAATTTTTATACTTTATTTTGTCAAAGGATAATGTGAATTAAGCTCCACAAAAAATCCTCAGGTTGCAAACAGATTAATTAAAAAAAAAAACTTTAAAAAATCTGCATCTTATAATCATTAGAGGCTAATTTTGATAATTAGAATAATTATAAGAATAATTTGAGATATTTTTTCATAGTATTTACAAGTGGAATTCACTAGCAGTTGTCTTCATCCCAAGCCGTGTGTTCAACTTGCCTTTTTACTTAAAGAAATAAGCATGGCTGAGCTTCAATACTTGTATTTAGAGTTTAGAAAAGACTTTTCCTTATTAATTATGAAAATCGTGGAAAAATTAATTTTATTTTTGAGCTATAAGAGTTAAAGCCTAGGAGATAATTTTAGGTGCTATCTTTCCCATTTCTCATTTATTTTTCTTTGAGAACTTTTTTTCTAGAATTCTTCATCATTATTTTTTTCAGTAGCAAGAAAGGTGTGAGGAAAGAAAAGTAATATTATTTCCATTCTCCCAAACTTTATGTCAGAATTTTCCTTGAAAACTGTCTATATGTTACTTCCAAAAACTTGCAATGGAACTGAATTACTTAATGAGTATGGAAGCAATTATTAGTTTTATCCTTATGCAAAGAAAGCAGTAAAACAAAAATTAATGTCATCCAGAAAAATGCAATTTTTAGGAAAAAGAAAGAAAATGGAAAAAAAAATACAAGCAAAGCAACAGAGGCTGAAGAGGACATCTTTCTAATGTGCAAGTCTGCAAGACTGTTCTACAAATAACAATGCTATTTTCTTTTCTATTCACAAGCAATTTTGGCAGTTTCCTGACAGACAACATTGCATTAACTGCTTTTATCATAGGAAAGAAAAATGACAATGTTGATATAGCCCTCAGAAAAGGTGATATCTTGCAAGGACAATATCCTGCTTTTATTCATCTGCAAGGAGAAAAATATATTAGAAATCCTTCTAGTACATGGAAAACAATCAAATATTGAAGCTCCACTGAAAGATAAATTTCTGGGCAGAACTCCTCCCCCTCCTCCAAGAGAAAAACCCCATGAATAGCTGAAAAGTCAAAAAAATGAAACCTGCAGTTCCTGGCTCAATAAATAAATAAGACATAATCAACAGACTTAAGGCCCCAGCAAAGTGCTGTCATCTAATATTTTTCAGTGCTAAAGTTAGATGAAATCTTTAGTCAGACTAAAAAAGATGATATATCTCAGGATTACGGATTCTCATTAAAGCTGTGTCAGGGGAGGTTTAGGTTGGATTTTAGAAAAGATTCTTCTCCCAGAGGGGAGTTGGACACTGAAAGAGCCTTGCCAGGGAGGTGTTCATAGCACCAAGCTTGAGAGAGTTTAAGAAGTGCTTAGACAACACTCTCAAGCACATGGTGTGACTCTTGGGGATGGTGCTGTGCAGGGCCAGGAATTGGACATTCGTCATCCTTGTGGATCACTTCCAACTCAGGATATTCTATTATTCTATGATTCACTACTGGAAACTTCCTAGTTTTAAAACTTGCAGTTTGAATCCAGCTGATATCTGAAACTGATATATACTATGTTTTGATCCCTCATTCAATTATTTAGAAATTGTCCATGGAAATAGTTTTAATTTTTAGAAGTTTCCAACTCATACCTATACATTTCATATTGTCATTAAAGTAGAATAAGATAATTACAAAAACTGGCCTCTGAGGTCCTCCTCAAAGTCCTCTGAACACTGAATTAGTTTCTTCAGCTGAGTTCTGAAGTGCAATCTGAACACCTGCAATTTACACTGAAACCATGTACTTCTGCAAATCTGTTTTCTTTTCTTCTAGCTCTACTGAACATCAAAATAACCTTGTTTCTGTTAAGTCCCTAAACTTCTCTATAAAATTGATCAGACATTGAAGCAGCAAAAGAGTAAAAGGTGATTTGGAATTTACTAGAAATGTGTGTGGAATAATTCTGTGAATTAGTAGAAAAAGATTCTCTACAAGACTTTAAGAAACAGTAGAGTCAAAGCAACATTAAAGTGAAATTGATCAAAGCAAGAAATATTATAAGAAGTTTAAAGAAGGACATTTAGACCATTCTCTCCCTTGGGAAAACCCCTAAAAATCATAGATCATTGTCTTTGTGTTTTAACTTTGCTCACAAAAATATAGTCTAAAAGTGGAATTCAAGTGGAGGTGCAAACTCCAGTGAAGTATATTAGAAGACTATACCATGTATTGAATAATTCTGTGACACCAGTGCTTGTCACAGAAATCTTTAGAATAAAATTCTACTAGAAGAGTAGTATTTTCTGACAAGGAAATAATATAAATACTTATGTTACATATTGGTTAAAATTTTTGACTATTGGATATATTTCTCAGAGAATAATTCATAGAACACATTTTTCAGAATGATTTTTAAAATTATCTCCTTAAAACTTAGTACAGATTTTTTTTTCTGAAAAACTTCAAAAATTATTGAAGTAATTTGTGTTTACTCCAAGTAAGTGGCAAGATTTTGTTAGCAGCAGAACAAATCAAATGAAACTAGAAGAGTAATTCAGGAGAATTGGAGAAAATTTCTATTAAGAATTCTTGTGATCAAGTTTGTAATTAATAGTGACAAGTATCATTTTAAGTACCTTCATTTTGTGAATTCACAAAATATTTTTAATATATCAGTGTTTCAGACATTGAGAAGAGTAATGAATCTAATGTGTATGTGTTTCTTGTCTATTAATTTACTGATTTCATTAGATGTATGCTACAGAGATAATTTTTTAAACAGAGCTAATTAAACTAATGAATTAAATTAAATACTCAATATTTTCATCTAATATTTTGGGGAAGGCTCTGTAGTAGTTATATTATGTCAAGAGAAATTAGTTGACAATACCCCAATTAACAAAATGTAAGTGACATATATTAAATAAAGCTTTGAAGGAATACTATTGCCTATTTAAACACTATTCTTAAAACTTGTATTTTTCTGAATATGTCTACAGTAGTATTTACTTTACATATGTTAATGCTTTGTCTCCCAAAATTAAGCTTCTTTTCCTCAAAACTAGAATTTACTTAATTTTTTTTAGTATTTATTTCATGTTTAAAAAACAAAAATATTTAGAGTATTGTGTATTAATGAATTCATGTTAAGATTTATGCTGCTGTAAATATGCCTGCTCTTGATTCTGAGGTATGAACTTGTGATCTGTCACTACAGAGCAAACCATTGTAACTGAGCAACTGATGAAAATATCTGTAAATAAGTAAGAAACAAAGGCTTCTAAAAAAATAACCAACCAAGAAAATAAAACACATCCAAAATAAACCATGTAATTTTTGCAGTAGCAATAGAGCTATCTGTTTAATCAAACAGGAAAGGTTAACTAAAAATCTAAACCTCCAAAAGAGGTTGCAGTCTATGAAACCCCTATCCAACACAGATATTGTATCATATATTATATCATATATTATATATTATATCATATATCTGTTCCAATGGTAAGCAATTTAGATACTCTATGCAGAGTGAGGTTTTTGGGTTGTTGGGTTGTTTTTTTTTTTTTTGAGATGAGGAAGCCTTTACAAACATTATTTAAAACATCAAATAATTATTACAAAATATCCTAGGAAGGAAATGCAATTATTTAGCACCCTGGGAGTGTAGCTTTTGCTAGGAATAAGTGGTATAAAGGGGAAAAACCCAAACAATTTAACAGCTTAAAACATCCTGATCTGTGTTCAGAAAAATGTTAAACAAATCAACTTTTTTAGTACTCCAAAATGAAAAAAAAAAGTTAACTACCTTTTTTAGTTTTCAGAAACTACATATTTGTCTCATTTCCCAGTCAGAACACCACGATTTGAGCAAAGTAGTGTTCAGCATGAGTTTTCCCTCTGCAATTTTCCTCCAGATCATCAGGGATGAACTAATAGCAACCATGAACAAAGAAAACTTTTTATTATAGCAGATACATACCTTCCTATGTTCTCCTCTGCTTAAACTGGAAGACAGGAAAATTACAGGATATATCTTGGAAAAATTGCTGTCAAACCAGAAAATGTTTTTATTTCTGTTTTATCTATGCTGTGCCTACCAGACTTTGGGTGGTATCTTGTAAGTGTAATAATCCATTTGCAGTTTCCTGCTGCAAGTACCTGATAGCAGTGGTAGTTGGTAGATGACTATCAGGGTTTGTACTTGCAACATGCTCCCTTGTACTTAGCAAACACTAACATTTCTAGAGCTGCAACATTACTTAATTGTGTTTATGATAAGGGCAGCAGGTAGAAAGTGCTGACACCTTCCATTCTAAGACATTTCTTCACCTGATAAGACCTCTGCTACATTTCAGGATAGAATTTCTATGCATATACATTTTTCTGAAGATATATTTAATTTTCATAATTTCAGCAAAAGCTGTTCAGTTAGATTGAATTTCAGGCAAATTTTCCCATATCAAAGAAACATTAAAAGATTTCTGAAGGGTTTTTTCTGAAGGATTATTTGGGTACATGCTTGAAACTTGTGCTTGCATGCCTGTCTGTGTTTCAAAGGAATGGTGCTTTGTAGAGGAAAAGCATATTTGTTTATACAAAATCCAGTTATATTTGACCAGGTTGTGGCCATCTAAAAATGCAGCTGCACATTTCATTTATCTGAATATTTATAGGTAGCTGATTTATCCTTAGTGGAGCACATTAGCAAATCAGCTTTCTTCTGAACTGCTGCTTCTGCCTGGCATGCAGCATTACACAAAAACCAGGAGCATGGAGAGCGCTGGCGTTCCCAGCACCCTGCCTTGCTCAGGCAAGGCAGCTGGAAATGGAGGGAGTGTTCAGCTGCAGTACAGAGGGATAAATAAAGCATGATTATATATCGTCAGTTTTGAGCTGAGGTGAAGAGTTTTTCACATTTCTGCATGCAGGACTGTGCAACTGTTCTTAAAAATGTGGTTTTGTCACTTTTCATGATCTCTGCCACTATCAGTGAGTGGCACGTTTCTAATTATTTTTAAAGTCACATTAAAGCTTTTTAGATGTCAAGTTGAAAGTAAATGAAAACATAATTTTGACTTTCCACTTAACTCTGCATTTAAAAATCAAGAAATTAAGAAGCTTGCGCTAATAATACAAGAACACATTTTTTAAAATCTTAAAGAAATACATATTTAGATACTTCTGCCTTGTTTATGGAATGTTAGGCACCTTGATAGATCTTTATGGTCACCCAACTCCACTGATTTAAGAAATATTTTTGTTGCCATGATGAGACAAATTATGAGTGAGATAATTTACTGAGACATACTTACAACTTACATGTTGTAAAGTAGAATTTCAGAAATGAATAGATGTGTTTATTTCCTTGACCAGGTTGATACTGAGCATTAATTTCTGCCTGTACTGAAGTATTGTCCACACTGCTGTGGTAAGATGTTCTTGTGGGTTTTCCCCATGACTTTGGTATTCACTCTGAAAACTGCTATAAAGATCCAAGGTTTCCCAGTTTTTACCGAAGTGAAGTAGACATTCTTTCCGAAATAATTTTCTTCATGCCTCCCAGAACTCTCCTAGAATTTTGCTATATTCAGCTTGTTTCATTTTCTAATGCCACATTTTTCCTCATACTGAAAGTTAGATCTGGGACATGTATGTAAATGTTCTGTGTATATTTATACCTATCACAGAAACTTGATATCATGCAGCCAGGAGGAAAAGTGTTAGCATCAGTCTCAGCTGATGTGTGTTTATATAATGTCAGCAAGAACCATCCTTATCCTCTTCTGTGATATTCATACCAACCAGGTATCCTCTTGGGCCTTGCCACTCGTGACTCATCTTTGCAATGGTGCTTGAGAATTTGGGACATTTCCTTACACACCTGTTGTTCCAAATTGCTGGCAAGTGCTGGTGACACTACCTACTCCCCAGAGTATGATGACAACTGTGATGGCAACTATGATGACAACAAAGGACACAGGCAGTGACAAAGAAAGCTCTACCATACTTATCTAAATTCTCAGCCTCTTCCAGTTCTTGAGATCCTAATTTGTCTGTTCTAGTTTACTAACACAGTGCAGAAAAAATATACTCCTCGAGAGCTTTCACTTGGTGTACAGAGAGGTCACCTTGCAGCCTAAGGATTAAGGGCAATGTCATGTTCTGATCCCATTATTTATTATCTTTTTCTTATCTATTATTAATTGGGATCATTATTCTGTCCTCCCTACAGTACTGTACCAAGCTTCTTGGGCCCAGAACAGGTAAGAAATACTATCAGGTATAAATGAAAGAACAGCAAGAATTATATTTTCACGCATGAACACTTTATAAAAAATGTTGTAAAAGAATTCAACATCAATACAGAGATGAAAAGTGCTCGAAAACCATATCCCACCTCAAATTCACATACTCACATACATGTGTAAATTCAGTCAATATTAATAAACTTATACAAACAAAAATATTTTGCACACTCCTGTTTCTAAACTACACAATAAAAAACATCAATCAAAATTCAATGGACTTTAAATCAATCTGGAAATAAAGCAGAAAAGGCCTGGGGGTTCCACTATCAAAACCAGAATATGGTTTTCATATTCTCTGCAATATTGTCAGTCATTACAATTTTCTCTTCACTCACCAGGGTTCTGGTAGAAACAATTAATTACTTATATGCTTTCTTTGGTCAAGGCAATCTTTAAGAGCCTTTTTAATCTTCTGTTGAAATGGAACACAGATATTAATTTCTGGAATATTAGAAACCATTCTGTATGCATAGATTTTTGACTTGTACCTCAGCTGGTATTTTAAACCCCAGAGCAAAGCTGAAAGATGTAACTGAAAAATAAGAAATTTCACAAGCTTGTTTTCAGATTAAGATTTTAACAATAGTTAAAACACAAAATCATATTCAGAATGCTGTGAAAGGAAACAGTTTTTATAATCTCCTACTGATAAGAAAAATGAAAAAAATAAACCAAATACTTTTTCACAGTGGAAAAATCCTTTCTTGACATTTTTTCAGCTCCTGATTGGGTCTTATATCTGCAAAAGAACTTTAAACTAATATCAAAATTTACCTCTTGCATAAATAAAAATACATCTTCCTAGATAGTATCTCCTGCTGTTAAAGCAACTTAATCAAATAAAATATTGTTTGAATTTAAAAATGAAGACTAATTTTCTTTTCTTTCCACTAATACCTTCCAGAAATATATACTTTAAAAATGAAAATGTTGTTTTTGTACCTTTTTTACCAACAACCCATGAAGCAGCAGATCAGCATGCCCAAGTATTGTGATTCTGTGCCTTATTCTGATTACCAGCTGCATGAAAATGCTGATAAGTCATCATCTCTTGCAATATCAAACAGAATTCCCATGTTAGTCAATAGGATGATCCTCCTTTCATTTACTGAGAGGACAAAGCAAAAAGACAAGCCCTTTCCTCATCAGATAACTCAGTTCTCTCTCTCATCACACATGAGGCTATTGGCATTTACCACTAGCAGGTAAGTGATAAAGACATGGTTTCAACCAGGAAAATGCTGAGGCAAAGTAAATCTTGAAAATGCAATGATTTTGAACTAACTTTTTATAATCAGCAGTGAGCACTTAGTCTCTGAAACTTGCATATGGATTACTAGTTTTACATATGTTACAGCCTGGTTTGTTGACTCTATCCAATGTAGACTCTCATCTGTCATTTAACAACCATCTGGTGTCTGTTGGCAAAGCATCACTTCATCATTTGTAGAATGTTGTTCATGTGAGGGCTCTAGTCCTAAAGCAAATCTGGAGATATTAATGTCTTCAGCATGACCAGGTCATTTCATTTTTCTTCCCCTCTGGCAGATCTCAACTTTGTGGATTATTATTGATATACAAAGAGTCATTTTCAAGCAGAAACATATTTAACTGCCTTTCAGACCCCGAGGCTTAAAATTAGATACTAATGTCCATATTTAGGTGCACAACAAGAAGCCTGGTCAGGATTAAGAGAACCAATCAACATATGTCACTCGCATGGACTCCAGCCCAAGTTTTCAGGTGCTCAGGTGTCCTCACTGTGCCCAACAAGGCTGGTAGGTGTTCAACAAGGTAATTCATCTATAATGCTAAATATGAATTGACAGTTGTAATTTTAAAGAGCATCTCTTAAAGATATTTGTTATGCTAATTTTTCCTACACTAACAGCCTTTGACAAGTGCCTCTCTAATTTTCTAATTGTTGCTTTGATTTTATATTGCTGTCTAATAGAATATCAGTAAGACATCAAAGTCAGTGGAAAAGAAACAATGGACTCCCAAAATTTGATTTGATGCCAAATTTTGAAATTCTATGCAAGTACAGTAAGATAAATATGCAGAGTTTCCACCAAGTGTAGATCACTGTAGAAACATTTTGAAATAATATCAGTGTTATAATAAAGGCAATATTCTTACATCAGATTTTTTTAAGGTGTTTGTATACAGTCATTGAATGCATTGGGAATGTTTTTGTTTCCATTCTGTAGCCTTTGGTTGAGAGTTGATGGGATTTTACAGCACAATCACAGTCTATTTTCTCCAGTGTGTAATTTTCTCAGAAAACCTTGGGCAACTCTGTTGATTTTTCAGTTGTTCCTACTGTGCTCAAATATGACAATGTAAGTGCTTGCAGGCAGACTCAAGGAGATGTTAACCACAAATTTTGTCATGTGGAATTTTCTAGCTTTGGGAATATGCAAAAATATGTCTTAGGTACATTTGAAACCTATTATTTGTCACATTCAATATTCTTCTGAAAAATGAATTATTCTGTTAGCTATTGAATGCCTGCAGTTCTTTGTCTTTCGTTCAGATATGTAACATAATCAGAACTCAGTTGTCACTAGTAAGTGGATGAATGTTTGTATGTGGGTTGTAACTCTAATAATGTGCCTGCCCTGCAGTTGGAAGGACTTGTGTATGGGTGGTGCTGTCATTATTGTATCTATGGAAAAATAAGGCACCATATGTACCAGCTGCTCAAATTGATTTAGCAGCTTCTGCTGAGTTTGGCCACAGTACTGTGAGTAGTTAGATGAAACAGTTCAATTCTTATTCTTAGCTTATATCTTTCTGCCACCTAAATGTACTTCTATACTAAAAGTTACTAACTGCATTGATTAAAATTACTGATTTTCAATGCTTAAACTCTCTTGGGGTGGAATACAAAGACATATAATTTTATATAGCTTTTAGTTCTCCCAAGTTCTTATGCTTTATTTTCATGTTTAAAGTTCTCAGAGAAGGTTGTCCTTGGCAATTGAGACTATTCATAAAAAATTACATTTTCTATCCCTATCTGCTTAAAGATTTATATTTTATAATGTGTTTAGTGTTAAGGTAGACTATAACAAAGCAATCACAAAAAAATTAGTGTTTTTCTAAAATAATTTCATGAATATTCATAAAGAAATAAACTGTTTCAGCATTTTTCCTTCATGACTTTTGGCACTGCATATATCCTGCTTGCTTTTAGATTAGCTAAGTACTGAATAAGAAATGAAAAAGTTCTTGTCAAATAATGTCACCTGGTATTGTGTTCAGAGGTTGGAATATCGTTTGCTAAAATGAAGTTTTGGGTGAATCTAATTTGTGCATTGTGGACTTGAGGTCAGCCTGAATACCAGACTAGCCCACTTTTCTTGCTCTTATTTAAGTCTGGTGCAATCTTTGTTTAGCCCTGATACAAGGTTGCACTGCCTTGGATGTGAAGGGAAACTTCAGACAACAAGGCACATTTAGATACAGATAAAAATGGACTGAAATTTCTTAAGAGTGCAGGTATCCACTCCTATGAAATGTGGCTGTTTAATGGCATTGTATACCAGGCTGCCACACCATTTCTTTTTGTTTGCTTATTTATAACTACCATAGGTGACCATCTCTGAACTGAAAAGATGATTTAGACTTCTTCCTGGAAGGACTTTTGGGGTAATTGCTAGGGGCAACAATTCCAGACAAAGTCAAATAGCATTATAGACACACTGAATCCATTTTGTATTTTGGCTTGGTCTCAGGATTTGAATCCTTTATGATCTCAGTGATTTTCCTGACCAATAGCTATACAAAGGCAAAACTTAACCTGGAATTTTTGAAAGAAATTGATCTTTCTTCTTTTTCCATCTTAACTATTCAAAATTACACTGTTATAAGTTTAATAAAAGAAAATATCATCACAAATTAAACTATTTCTTGTTGGGAATTTAGCTGACTAGAGACTGGAAAAGTACAAAACCGTGGCTAATTCCAAGTCCTGCACCTGTAAGATAGCGTGTCCTTGGGCCTAGCTGTAGTATGATAACAATTTGTGAAAGAGACATGAGAAAAGAGAGATGTAACCCCTAGGGAATGAGGAGGAGTTCATGGTGTAGTTTGACCAGTGGATTGCTTGGCTTACAGAATATTCATGAGCTTATTATTTGCTGTATAAGTGTTTTGATGCTTTCTTCAATAAACTGGACCTGTGATGAACCAGCTGGTGTCCTGGTCCCCTTCTTTCGACAATTTCTGTCCATAAAAGGCTAAAATTTGTCTTTGAAAACAATCAGAAACTGTATCTAACATATACATGTGTTACCTAGAAGATATAATAATTAAGATATTCACTATCTCACAAAGACACTAGAATTTTATGTCTTTGTCACCAATCAACCAGTGAACCCATACGTGTATCTCTGCTGTTTTGTTGTCACACAGTGGAAGCTCTTCTGCTGCTCTGTGACTCGGTCACCATACACGGCTACTAACCAAGTCCTGCTTGTTAATTGGAGACTTATTAATTGGATTGTGGGAGCACCTGTTAAATTTGAGATTTAAGCAGAATCATGTTGAATATCTGTACCCCCATTGAACCAGCAGCTGGATGCTCAGTTGTTACCTCTGATCTCCTAGGGATCAGAGATTTCTTGGGAATACCCAGAGAAGAGTGAGTTTTTCTTTAGAACTATCTATTGTGTCTGTGACCAGCTGTTAAGTGAGCATAATCAAACCTAACCCTCTGCAAAGGTCCTTCCTGGCTAGTCTGGGACCATGTCTGGCCCTGGTTTCCCTCAGGGGCATGTTCCTCATCCCTTCATGTGAGGTGACATTCCTGCCTGGCTTCATCCCGTGCCCAAGGACGTGCCTGGGGCTCCCTCAGTGCTCCCCGGCTGCCTTGCCTCTGGCTGAGGTGGTGGGAATGGCCCAGGATGCCAAGTCCTGCCCTGCCCTGCTGACTTGGGCAGTCCTGCTGTCCCCAAAAATCAGAGAACTGCTGTCACATGAGGCACCCTGACTTCAAGAATTTAAAAGTGAAATGTGTTAAAGTCTGAGCTAACTCTGGGAATGCAATTGTATTGAAAGGGGTGAGTATTCAAATTTGATTTGCTTGATACAGGTTCTTTGGAGTACAGAGTGTTTTGAGTGAAAAGGCATAGAGAAACTGAAGAGGCTCTCAAGAGAAAAGGTGGCATTATTCTGATGAGAAAAATGCAATATATATTTTCAGGTTTAATTTCTGATTATGAGGGACACTAACTGCATGGAAGGAACAGGTCTGACAATTGCATTGTCGTAGGGTTTTGCAAAGCATTGCAGGAGATCCTAACTCTGCCAGACCCTGTTAGATGGGGATGCTGATGAACCAATTTTCCATTCTCCAGTTAAAATAATGCTTACAGATATTTAAAACATAAGCAAAGTTGAAGGTACATGACACTGTACCGCTTTTTTTGTGCTGACAGAGCTTGTGAAAGATTCTAGTCAGTTTTGTAAAGGTCTAGTGCTAATTCTTTCTCATTCGTTACCTAAGAAATAACAGCTCATAAGTGCTTTTAGACATTCTCTCTGCATTAATGTGGTTCCCTAACTACTCTGTAATGTGTCACTTTCTAAACCTAGACTTTCCATTGGGTTATACAATTTCATTAATGGAGAATTTGAAATTATTCTCTTTACTTCTTCAAAAGCTTTTTCTTGTATTTCTGTTCATTCCCATACGATGAGTTTAAATTAGTTGGCCCAGAAGTTCATATTCTTTTTTCACAAGTAATTAAGAAGGCCCAGCACTATTCTTAAGGTTCTTTTACTGTGACATATTTATATGCATGAGCATCTTCACGATTTTTTCAGATCACAGTTTAGTCATTTTTTGTCAGCAGAAATAGGACACAGGGCACTTTCTCTTACTAAGCCAAATAAAGTGCAACTTCAGGTTAGCCAGATTCTGTTTAATGTATTTCTCTTTTTGTTAATTTCAGTTTCTGCTCGTGACCTGTTGTTCTCCAGAAATGAAAATGTCAGCAATTGTTTTACAGTCAGACAGTTCTTCTTGACCTCAGTTTAGTTTTGGTCAAGTGATTTCTTACATGCATTATGCTTTTAACTACACAAAATTATGCAGTACCTAGTAGAAAAATAATAATCCTGGTTAAATGTCTTCAGTAACTTCTGTTTCTTGTTCAGTGATCTTGAATGCAAATATGTTATTTACAGTCTAATGGTATCTTCAACAACAAGGATATATGGTTTGACTAGTTTTTCCTCAAAGTACATAATTCTTTTTATTTCTACTTTTTGAAGCATTACAAATAATCTGATTTCTAATTATTCAATAGGCATAATTTACACTTCCACCGATTATTCTACACAGAAAGAGTCTTCATCTTGAAAAGCAATTTTCACCTTACTTTAGGCCAATCATCAGTTCATTTTTCATGTTTAAGATACTGAAAAACATGTGGAGCTTAACTTTTGCCTGCACTTTCTATATACCTTAGGTTTGTGATATAGTAATGATGAAAACAACATAATCTTTATTTATTTTATACTTTCTTTATATATGTATCCAGAGTCCCTTATATTTTTAATGTATATAATGGTTTGTTGTAAATGAGTGGTGTGGCCAATTAAATAATATAATAAATAATATAAACTTGTGAAAGGGTGATTTAACGGAATTCACTGGCAAGTTCACTCTATAGACTAGTACATAGGCAGAGCATACAGCATATGCAGAAGAATGGCAGGGAGAAGGATGCAGGATGAACCACCACAAGGGTGTTTTGTCCTTGTTCACTAAAACTACCAGGATGAGACAATAGTCAATCTGGAGTTTAGGTGATTTCAGTTATTAAGATATGTAATAGATTATTATATACTTACTGCAGATAGTATATTGTCTCTTGTACCTGTGTGTGTTTCAATAGAGATGACATTTCCTTTCTTAGTCTAAACATTTTCTCAGTCAAAACCACACAGATATATTCTTCCAATAAGTACTGCTTATGTTTAAGAAATATGTCAACAATAACACACAAAAGGAAAAAAAAAGTAAATCTTCCAAGTTCAAGTATCCTGATGATGTTGCTGAGCATTCACTATGTGCTTCTACTTAGTAAATTGAATAGTCATTCTAATTTATACTTTCTAAAAATCATTGCTAGCCACACAGAAATTCTTTAGGTAATTTTGATAGCAATATTAGTTTATGCACCCTTTTTAATAAGCTTGGAGAAAAATCAGCTGTCATTTTCATATTTCTTTAAAAAGTGCTTTAGGTGAGATAATTTATGGCTGTTTTGTTATTCTTTCAAAACAGCTTAGAGTCCTAAAAAGAGATTGTTCTGACTCTTTCCCCTGAGCAAATCTCAGGGTTTTTTTCAGTTGTAGATTGGTGTGTTCATAAATTTTAACTTTCCACTTGACCTGTGAAAAAAAGAAATGCAAAATTAGGGCTATGATATTCCTTTAATAACTGTGTCACCTTACATTGAATAGGAATAGTTACAGCCTTTCATGGAGCACCAGTGCATTTTTCTCTCACCTTCATTTTGCTGTGACAAGAGCAAGGACACACAGCTGCCTCATGCTCAGCTTGTTCAAGAGCCTTTCTTTCCTTCTCTGTAAAGCTGCTCCCCAGCCAGCCAGGCCCCAGCCTTTATTAATCTGTACTAGTTAGGTTCTGCATTTGCCATTTTAGTACTTCAGATATCCTATTCCCCCAGCTTGATGAAATCCCTCTGAATAGCAGACTCTAAAATGTTAACCACTCTTCCTGGTCTTGTATTATCTGTAAATCTGAGTGTCTGCATTTCTTCACCATGGAGATCAGCACTGCTGTCAAACAGCAACAGACCTAGCATCGACCCCTGAAGAACAGTGCTGTTAGCTGAGGGCAAGCCATGTATTTAAATAGTGGCATAATGACATTTTCTTCTCTCTCCCCTGCTTTCTTTCTCAATGCTCCTTAACAATTGGTTTTCTATTTTTGACTTGTTCTGCATGTTGAGCTTATATTTTCATGGATTTAATATTCAGCCAAGAACTTTGCTCCTGAGTGGTTGTACTCAGGTCACACTGGTTTTACATGTGTACAAAAAATGTTTGGTTGGGGTTTTTTTCCCCCATACACCTTGAATTTCACCTGCTGTGTCACTGACTAGTGACTCAGAGGTGTATGTACCGTTCAAGTCATAATTTGTTTTTGTACTCACAGAATCTGTTTTAAGGACTCATATCTATGCTGAATTACACTAACCCAAGTGGAAGAATTCTGATTACTGTCAATGCTGGATGAACAACTGAACATTTATTCTTAGCTCCATTTTCCTGTCTCTTGTCAAACTGCTTATTGAAATTTCTTCCTACTTTTGACTTTGTTTACAAGCTTCTTTTTATCCTTTATTCTTCTGTAGAGATGTTGAATCTTAGTTGTTAAATCATCACAAATATGAAACTGTATACTTGTATAGGATTTTGAACAGTATCTTTGTTTTTCATCAAATCAGTAGCAACTTTCTTTCTGGAGTGGCTTCCTGATTAGCTGATCCTAGAACAAACATAGTTTTAATCTCTTAAAATGTTATCTGTTTAATTTCCCACAGTGACATTTGACTAATTGATAGGAGGATGCTGATGCTATCCAGAAAAGTTTTATTGCCTGAGAATCTGGTAATCAGTATCATTATCCTGTTCAGACAGCTACACAAATGTATATTGTCATTTAAGATTGGTATTTTCGACCATTAAAATTCTGTTCTGAATATGTTCATCTGTTTAAATTGAAGTTCTCTTTCTTGTCATACTAGGCTCTCACATTCATCTTTGCATTTACCATCCCAGTGGCTGTCAACAAATTTCTGGTGCATTGATTTCATTAATGTGTTCATCTAGGGCAATATATTTCAGTTTGTTTTTTCTTGTTTCATGTTTCCTCAGACCCCTTATTCCCTTTGACATTTTGTATTGGTATGAAAATACACTCGTCTCTGATTAATCTTGCTTACTGACATACTATTTAGGTAGCAAACATTATATTTAATTTTTTTTTCCCAACCATTCCTAATATTTTTTTGCATCTTATTTCAGAATGCAGAAATCCTTATGCATACACTTTTGGATAAATCTTCCCCAACTGATTATTTCCTACACCTTTTAGACTGTTATCTTTCCAAACTCATCAGTTTCTAAGCTCAGTCACAATTTCCTTAGTTTTAAGCATCAATAACTTTGTTCTCAAACTAGTGATGTCACATGTATGACTACAGTAAGGATAGGACAAGATTTATAAGATGTGAAGTCTTCTGATTGAAGTACATTCATACAAATAGCACTAGTCCTGTATCTCTAGAGCTAACATGAGGGGAAAAAATTGCTCTTTTTAGTATATTTCATAGTGTTTTGTTTCATTTCATTGATTACATGATATCCCAGTGTTCATGGCATAGAGGAAACAAACAGAGGGCACAATGTGTTTTCTTTGTGTATTAAAATATCGTATTTGGCTTTGGTCAAAATATTTTAAACTATATAAACAAACTTTTAAACAAACTCTTAAACAAGCTCTATAGTTTTAATTATTTTTTAATTTTAGGTGTTGCTCATTTATATTTCTCTTCTTCCCTGCTTTGTTATACTCCTCTAATCTCAGTTCCTATAGACCTACAGTGTGAATTGTGCAATATTTTCAACTGTGTTCACAACTGAAATTCAAAAATCTGCCTCCTTCTCTAAAAATACTCTGTGCCCTTGAGGTAGACCTATAGTCCTTAGCCTTCCCTTCTCCTGTGAAGATTTTTGACAGCTAACATCACATCTTGACAGAGCTGGATGGCTCAGAACATAGCTTGCATTAAAACCAGTCAGGATTTAGGTAGTATTTGCTCCTCTACTTAATTTTCCTGAAAGATTTCAGTCTACACGGTTTTCTAGGATCATGTCAAAGCATGACATCAGAACCAAATCCTCTGAAAAATACAGTGATAGTTCTGCTTTCTTTGAAAAGCACAAGGAAGAGGTATTTTTTTTGATGTAACTCCTACTATAATACTCAGGTTTATAGCCTGCAGACCAGTATATACAGCATTGCCAGTCATAGCAACAGCCCACTGATTTTTCCACTGAATTTTTTTTTTCTAGTTTCTTTGCCTGCAGCAACATTTTTAACTCTTTTTTTTAAAGGGCTTTTGTTTATCTTTTTGTGCTATAACCATAATTTTTTTATGAAGAAATAAGGAATAATTTTCCTATAGAGAATGAAATATGAGGCCCTGATAATAAAAGTGAAACAGAGACTTCCATGGTGCAGCGAAGTATAAGAATAAGATGATAAAAAAATGTACACTTAAGATTGAAGCTATGAAAAATTCAAGAGTGGTGAGCTATTGTGGTGCAGATTTGGGAGTTGGACAGAACAGATTTTACAGTAGTTAAAAGAAAAAAAGATTAATTTTTAAAAATATAGAAATATATATTCTTAAATTTATTAACTATATAAATATATAGAAGAAAGAAAAATAGTCTGAAGTGGAATCACAATAGAGAAGAATCCATCAGAATCAAGAACATATTTCTTCCTGGCAAAGCAAAAAAATTCCATTATTCACATTACGGTCCTCAAGGAGATCTACAGGGGAACAGTGTAGAGATTAACAGCAGACAAAAAGGAGAACTAGAAATTTTATATACAATGACTTTTAAGTGTAATATTAATAATAAGATTTGGTCTAAGTTATTTACATGATTTAGACTATGAATATAAGTATCATTTTAACTGGACTAACCATAAAAAATTGAGTAAATTAGTTATGCCTATAAAACTTTAAAGAGACTAGTAGTAAATTTTTGATGTCTCATGAAAATCATATCCCCTTATTTACACATCAAATGTTTTTGAGGGTTACAGTGTCAAAGTAGGATACACACATGAGTTTTCTCTTCCACCTGTAAGATTTATGTTTTTACCTATAAATCATTATAAAGACATTCAGGTTGAAGCTGTTTCAGTTTAAAAGAATTGAATTAGGAATGAGCCATGTATTGATTTACACTAATTGGGACAAGAGTATTGTAATGTTAAGTGATGTTCAATTTCTCTTTCTCTTCCCTTCATCTTGTTCTTAGTACTCAAACATTCCCTGTCACTCAGGTGTTTGTTTCATATTTCACAAGCAGAAGAATTTATATTGGTTATTACAAAGGTTCCTTGGAAAGTTCAATTTTGTCTACTTTAAAAGGAATTCTGTCCTAAATGACCTCAAATTGGTGAAGGAAGATGGCTGGAATTGAGCATAGAGAAGCACCTTGCCATGCTGGAAGTTTATGGATGGGTTACTAAAGCAAGGATTACACTCATACATTGTGAATTCCAGTCCAAATCTTTAGCATAAAGCTTTTTTTAAAATCTTATCTACCACAATAGCTATGAACTGACTCTGTTTGTTTAATATTTCTGTTTCCTTCAAGGAGTGGGTGGCAGGGGGAGGGAGGGAGGAGGATGACAGAAAAACAACAGATGGGTTAGAGGCAGAATACCTTCTTAGGCTTAAAAAATAATATAATGTCTCCAGACAGCCTGCATACATTCCTCCTTGTTGACTGGAGTACTATCCTTTTTATTGTCATGACTGAATTTCAGCTATGTAAGATGTGTATATAGAAAACAAAATGGGATCTAAAAAGGCCACGGCTGAGAGTTTTTGGAAAAATTAGGAGCTAGTGGATAAGGTAATATAGTTACTTCATAATTTCAAATCAATACCATGTAAATGTCTTTAAAGGAGGTCTTTTGATTTTATTATTTTTTTGAAAAATAATTTTGTTACCTTGAAGAGTCTAAATTCATTTGAAAGAAATTATTAATTGTGTAATGTAAGGTGCTAGTAATTTGAGAAACAACAGAGAAAAAATTAAATTAACTTTTTAACTTTTTTCAGTTAAAAGTGAATATTATTCAGCAGCCCTGATTAGTCTTTCAGCTTTATTATATAATAAGTTTTATAAATAATTTATGGTCAAACAATACTATAGACTCTTGTCTTTCTGTTTCACTCCCTTCACTTTTATGAGCTGTCTTTCTACATCTATGTTTCATGACATGTGCCTCAGAAATGGTCTCTGGCAAATGCCCATTCTTTATATTAGGTTACAACAGTATTAATTATTTTTTTATTTCAGGTTATTAGCCTAAGACAAAAATGTGTTATTTTTTAATACATTTCAGCTCAAGGTCTTCTGCTATGTAAAAATAATTTGAATTTATTACTTTTAGACTAGAATATTAAATGTCAGTATTTTCTATATGTAGATATATTTTAATGCAAAAACTGCTGAACATTTTTTTTAATCCATTAAAAGTAAATTAATTTGTGTGCTGGATACTAGAAATTGTCAGTGCAATGATTTGGAGGCAGATGTTTCAGTTGATTAAAAGTACATCCCGCTACACAATATTATATTCCAAGCTTGTAAAGTATAAGACAAAATGAGATTGCCTAGTGCAATTATGTATTTTCTGTAAGAATTAAAAGGGCATAAAATAAATGATTGTGTTTGTAGAGCAGTTCCTACTGCTAGCATAAGATTCTTTTTAATGGGACCAGAAAATTAATAATAATAATAACTAAAAAAAAAAAGTGCGTTCTGTTTCCTAAATATCCCTTGCTATTTCATGTTGGAAGAGAGAAATCACATTGCTTTTCCTCTTTTTGGGATTGATATGCAGTCCTTTTTGCTAGAAAGTACTACTACTTCTTTTAGTTTTCCAATTTTCCAATGGGCTTCTCTGTAAAGACCTTTGGCTTCTGAATTGGTAAGCAGTGGGCTAAATCTAATAGCTGGGCAGAAGAAATTCTGTTTATACTTCATATCTGAAGGAGTGAGAAGAATTACATAAATATCCTGAAGATAATTTAGTGGTGGTAAAAAGTGGTTTTTAGTGTTACTTGACTCATATCATTGCTTACTCTTTTTAGTCCCATGAAGATGGTGATATTTCACTGTATTAGCACTATAGGTAATCCATTTATTATATAACAGTTTGTCTTAACTAAAGAAAATTTGTGAATGGTTTTCTTTTTGTGGTTGGGGATTTGAGTGGTGATTTTTGGCTGTAACTGCTATTTCCTTGTTTTCTTTAGGTTTGGGGTTTTTTTAAGTCTAATTGTCTTTCCAATGAAGTATTTAATAGAATAGATTAGATTAGATTAGATTAGATTAGATTAGATTAGATTAGATTATGACAGAAAATTCTGAATGTCTGTTTATGAACTTGCTAGGAACAATAATACAAATACCTTATTATGTGGGTTTTAAACCTCAGTATTTCAAAATGTTAAGTGGAAATGTAGAATGGTAGTGAGGGGTATCCTCCGTCCTATAAACACCTCCTTGCCTGGGAAAAAGGTCAGTGAGTTTCATTACTAACAAACGAATTCCAGGATATTGATAAAGCAAAAATTGATATACCTCCTGATAAAGCATTTGAATTGAAAATTGCAGCTTTTTATTTTGCATATAAAAAGTAATTATTTGGACTGGGAAAATTAGCAAAGCAGACTACTTTTTAAGCTTTTGATACATTTTTAATTTTGTCAGTGTCTAAATCCATCAAGTGCCAACCTTGTCCTTTTCTCCAGACATGCAATGTTGTTGTCTTTCATTATCTAAAATTGCAAGAACATATCTGTGATTGTGCAAACTTGACAGAAAAATGGAAAACTGTTCGGACCATTATTGAACTGTGCACTAGTAATTAAATACAACATCACTCGAAATCAGAGCTGGTTGCTTTAACATATACACTTTTCCCTAAAATAGGAATTTAAATTTTTTTTCCTGGTTCTGGCCCAGATCAGTTGGAGGGAACATGGCCAAGATATTTTGTTATTCAAAACCACATTACATCTTTGCCAGGGGTGGGGAAGATGGACTTTCTCACTTCTGGAGAAGAGAGGCATCCCTTTCTGGGGTAGCAAAGCCTGGCAGTGGATGGGGCAGGACCTGCTCTCTCTTTTTCTATACTTCTGTCAATAATATTGTTGCTGTTACTGTTTCTTTTCCTATCTCATTGCTGTTTTCAGGAAATTGTTCTTACCTCAACTTGTGATCTTTGCCTTTTGTGCCTGCAATGGTCATCTCCAGGAGCCCTCAGGGGTGCAGGAGGGTGGAAGAAGGGATGGAGAAGGGAGAAGAGGAGGGAGAGAGAGTGAGTGAGCAGCAGTGTGGTTTGAGACGTCTTGGTGGGAGAGCTAGATTCGGGAATACCATTCCTTAACCACGTCACTTCCCCATACCTGTCTTTATACTTTTTTCCCCCTGAAGATTAAGCCACTGAGAAACATTTGCAAAAATATTGAGGATTCAAAGTCCTTATTTCTTGCTTTTTCTTTGTGTAATCAAGGAAAAGTATTTTGGATTAAAAAGCTGAAAGGGATTTACCCAACTAGGTATATACACAGTCATTACGAAGATAAATAGTTGTTGATTTTTCAGATCAAGTGAAAATTCTAGCAAAAATTTTAGCTTTCAACAACTGATAGAGAAAGTGAAACTTCAAACATTTCAGTGAAACTTCAAATGTTTATAGGTGGCATGGATAGTTAAAGAAATAAATGAAAAACTACAAGAGACAAACCTAAATACTCCATTTAGCAGACTTTTTGTGGAGCCTTTTTCTGTCATTGATTCTCTCTGAGCATCCTGTCTCTCAGGCTACATTTCTCTGAAAGAAATCCATATGTTGAATGATGTTAACATTTCTAACCATTCTGTTTTTTTGAACAACTACAAGAGTACCTTGCAGGTTTTATCTTTTTCTTTTAAAAATTATTTCGATTTTACTTTATTTGGTGAATCTCTTGGAATCTCTCTTTCACCTCTTTGGTAGATTTGATGCCATCTTCCACACTCCTTAAAGCCATTGACTCAGTAATAGACTACTTTTATCTTTTCCTCATCTTTCTTTCCCCTAACATTTTCCCCTTTATATATTCATTACAACATAACTGATGCATGGAATCTTGTATTTTAAAACAATATTTTATATATTTGTTAACCTTGTGAAAACTTATGATTGAGATTCCTCAGATGAAATCAGTGATTCTAAGCTGAGGTCAAATATGACTGTAACTAAGTGTTCTATCTTGATATTGGGTGTGAATGAAACCATAAAAATGTGCATACATTTGTGTATTAGTCAATTTTTCCTCAAAGTATTTCCACACATCCTGGAAAAGTCACTTATTGAAGTGTATTGTGTGGCTGAAACTCACAGGTGGCTTGATAGTCTAGAATGAATATGTTTGTTATCAGGCCAAAAATTTTTCTCTTTCTGAGGCATCAGAGAGACACATAATGCTTAAAGAGCTGGATTGGAATTCGGTACTGTTAAATACTATAATTGCATGTTTCAGAGAAAACACTGGTTATGTTTCCCTCTGCAGAAGAAAGTAGAAAAGTTGAATTGATAAAAACATCATCAAAAAGAAAGTGAAACAGAAACCCAAGAACCATTTGTGGGTAAAAATCTGCTACAGATAACTTTCTTAAAAATAATATTAGGACTAGGATAGCTAGTTCTGTCAACATGATGTAGTGTTTCAGAATGCCAATGAAGAAAAAAAAAGACTTAGTTACTTGTCTAATTTTTTCTGATTTTCAGTTCTAATAAAAATAGTTATGATTTGAGATTTCTGAACACTGTTGCAACATTCTTTTTGCCTGAAACATTACTCAGTAAAGCAAGAGAGCTATATGAACAGGCTTCAGATTCCATGTCATTTCACATCAGCAGTGGCTGAATGTAGAATGCATACTGGATGTCATCTTCCTTAGACCCTCACTTCTTACTCATTCTCAACAGTGCTGCAGGGAATGCAAGACCTGCATGTTAAATGTCCCTTTCACAGGCAGACAATGTGAAAGGCAGAGAGGTATACTTCATATGTCTCCTAAATGATCAATAACTTGGCAATACTGTTGGAAACAAGAGAATTTTTGGTGACAATACTAGTCTTTAAATATTATTTTTTAAAGTACAAGATTTCCTGCCTAAGTCTGCTCCATTTTGCATGCTCCAACATTTATATTAAAATAACTATAAAATACTGTAAAGGCAATATCAGAATAGATGGGATTTTTGCTTCCCTCTTCCCCCACCCATCCTTTTTAGGCTTTCTGCCTGACACACTGAGTGCGCAGAAGTAGTGGTTTGCTTCAAAGTCCTGTTACTGAAGTTCTGCAGGAGCAGCTGTTCATAGACAATATTCTTTAAAGCATGAAGATGAGAAAAGCATGAGCTTGGGTCAGGAGGACACATTGTTGATTCAGTGGAGATTACTTCAGCATATGGGAGAAATACAAAATAGTTAAAATAGCCCAACAAAAATCTTTTACAGACATAATGATCCTTGAGCATTCTTAGTGCTGTTGTGAAAAGCAATGGCTGTGGCTCAGCATTAAATATATATGTATTTTTTAATTAGAAATTGATCTGTGTACTTATAAAATAGCATATGCAGAGTTATAGGCAAACGAATAAGGAGATTTGTGATTTTATAGTTGATATTATTAGTGTGCATGATCATGAATTGTTTATTGTAATATAAATTACTTTCTTATAAAATGTTGAGAGACCTTTATTTGATGAGAGCACCTTATATGGCTTTGTCTATCCCTGCTTTTTTTAGAATTATCTATATATTATGAGAGCAAAGAATTATGTCAGAAATTTCTATGAAGATTAAGATTCACTTTACAATCTTTTTTTTTCCACTGGGAAACAGCAAGATAAGACATCAAAGAGGTAATGTGGCTTTGAAAATTACATTCAAATTTTCTTGAAACCACTTCATTACTCCCCAGTTGCAGCAGGATCAGATGCATATCTCCCCAACAGGGAACTGGGGTTTTTTGGCCTGGAGAAAAGAAGGCTCAGGGGAGACCTTATCACCCTCTACAACTCCCTCAAAGGAGTAACAAGTGACAGGACAAGAGGAAATGGCCCCAAGCTGTGTCAGGGGAGGTTCAGGCTGGACATAAACAGGAAAGCTTTACTAAACATTGAAATGGACAGCCCAGGAGGGTGGAGGAGTCTCCATCCCTGAAGGTGCACAAGAAATGACTGAATGTGGCACTTAGTGCCATGGTCTAGTTGGCAAAGCAGTGGTGAGTGAAAGGTTGGACTCAATGATCCCAGAGGTCTTTTCCAGCCTAAATGACTCAGGGATTCTGTGATGTGTACTCCTGATGCTGTTACCATGGTAGTCAAGGATAACTCTCACTGACTTTACATGGATAGAACTGAATTTCCTTGCCAGAGAAGCTAAATAATGCCTGTCCGTGACTTGCACAACTGTCTCAATTGAGCAGAGGCCCATAAAGTACTGCCTGCAGTATGGGCTTCTTCCTTCATTCAGAACACAGTGCTGTCAGTTCTAAACTGTATTAATTCTCTGCTGCTTTAGAGAGTTTGGGGAGTGTTTTGTTTTCCATTTTTATGTATAGCTAAAAGTAAGTCTCCTCTGCTGTATAACTTAGATTTTTGTCTGCCAGAATTCTGTTGGCCTGCTTTTGATAAATTCAAATTTTCATCTACTCTCAAGTTCTCTTTTCAAGTACTTTTTTTTTCCCACAAAAAACCTGTGGAGTGTTTTTGGTTAGTTGGTTGATTGGTTTTGCCTTTTTTCTGAAGAGATTTCACTCAAGGGAAATCTTCCATTGCACACAGTAGCATTATGTTTATTTTGTTGTGCCTTATATTTGTTGTGCCATCTACCACTGTCTGAAAAGGATTTTTGTCCTAAAGCTTTCTCATAAACTGAATGGAATTGCACAATATGTAATTCATGCCCTCATTTTCATTTTGTAAGGAACATCTAGACATCTTGATAGCATTTTGTGTTTTATGCTAGTGGATCACAAAGTACTTTATAGGCAAATAGAATACTACCAGTTTAATACCCTACAGTAATCACTTAGCATCGACATACTGCACTCAGAAGCAAAACAGACCATTTAGATAAGAGTTGTAAAATATCACTCAGTAATTACTTCAGGATGATTTACCATAAATATGCACACTTTCACTGACAGGATATAATTTATATAGCATTTGTACCTGTGTAGTAGGCATAACATCATTACCTAACTTGAGTCTTTGTCCTAAACACAGATCAGATTATCATGTTATGTGGATGTTTACATGGTTCATTTGAAATAAGATACAGCTAGTGGTCCACTGTCACCTTGTGCCATGAATGCAATCTTTTTGTAGATCTGTTTTTTTTTTTCACATCTCCCATACCAGTTTGGAAACAAAATATAATACTTGACTCTCCAATGTACTACACAAATCATCTTACTCTCAGATGCTTTCTTGGCTCACTACCACTTCATTTAATATAATTTGTCTGAAAGCTGTGAAATTATATACTTGAAATTTTCATTTATCATCAGTAGAAAGAAAAAGTATAATTAACCTCCTTAAGTTTCTTGAAAGAGGAGAGAATGAAGAAAGGAAGCGCCTACATTGCAGAGTAATTCTGTAGAACACACTGGACTTGTTTATCTTAGAAGTGCTATGAACACATGAATTCAGGTTTGGAGCAGGCAGAATTATTTCCCACCTGCTCTTCATATTCAGATGATTTTTCAAAGAAAATAAAGTGCATGTAGAGAGTAGGTGCACCCAAATGCATCTCTCAGTAGGAATTATCAAGATACCAGGACATCAGGACATATGGAGAGTTTACTGTCGCTGCAGTTGGTCTGCAGTCCAAGCACACATTCTGTAAGCAGAGCTGTAGGACATTGATCCATCTGGTAATTTAATTATGGTTAATTACACAGGCCAGTAAATGTTGTTCCTGTCAGATGGTTAAAATTTCCTATCTGGCATGAAAAGTTAAATATGATTTTTTAATAACATTCATTTCTAACGATTAATTTATGTTTCTACTGATTGAAAATGCTATGGGGTTTTTTTGCACAGAGCACTTGTTTCCCATGGTCTTGGTTATAGCTTTTTGTCCCCTCTTTGGGTACTGTGCCAAAATCAGACACAGGCAGGTTTCATAAAAGAATTTGTCAGAGCAGCAGTAAAGAGAAAAATTGTAGAGAGATTTTGTATAAAATTGGTAAACAGCAGGCAAAGAAGAGATCTTTAGGATACAATTTGCACAATTGGAACTGGACATTTCCAGAAAACAAAGTTGAATGTAGGTTGGTTGATTTGCTTTCCAGTCTGAAACCAAGCATTTGGGATAAGATGAGGAGTGGATTTATGTAACTTTTCTCAGTTTATGAGCAATAAGTTATTATTTAAATGCTAAAAGCCAAATTTCATTAGATTGAAGCAATATTCTATATTGAATTTGGAAATTTAATTATATTGTAGTGCTATAAGAAAAATATTTTTCCTCTTTAAGTAATTTTGTATTAAAAAAAACCAAACCAAAATTACACATAAAGAAGATTTTCTTTCTTTCCTAAATAGAATATCTGTCTGGATTACTTTTTTTGGGCCCTCTGGTAATGTCAAGTGTTTTTGCAGCTGTTGCACTTGAAGTAATTAAGTGATGGGAATTCATCTTACCAAAAGAAAAATGAAGCCAATTAAGAGAATAAAAAGTTAATTTTAAATGTCATCCTCCACACAGTCAAATGCTAATGTTTCATAGTGCAGAACCACTACAACTTGAAAGAGATGCATAGAAATATAATTACATCAGTTAAAATTATTTTTAATGGGCTTAAAGAGCTATTTATATATCTTTTAAAAATAGATATATTATTATTCAATAGCAGACTATTCTATCTTTTTTTTGTGTATGAATGACATATATCTTGCTTTGTGCACAAACAAGTAGCAAAGCCTGCATTTCTACAATCACTAACAAAGGAAGTATTCATATGCTGCAGTGTACATGACAAAATATTTCATCTTGAGATATTTTTACCAGGAAGTTCAGTAATTAAACATGAAATGAAAAACATTTCTTGAGGAACCAAAAAAGTGGAATTCATCATGAAAATATTAAAATGCAAATCAGCTTTCCACCAAGTAGGTACATTAAAATGATTTGAACAGTTAAGAATGTTTGTTTAATGTATTCTGGTAATGAAATTTATATGTTTGTGAAGTACCCAACATATCTGTTTAATTATTTTAATAAGAGTTAATAAAAATAGAAATCTGATGTTGGGGAAGGATCATGGGCTCTGGATTGGATTGATGGCATGAACCTTTTTGATCTGTTGATATCATTAAGAGAGCAGATACCAGGTGAGTACAGTCTACCTATCACAAGGATCTATACAAAACTAAAATTTTAAATACTGTTTTGACATATTCCTGGAGAATTTATAAGTGTCAGCTACTCACTACAGTTAAACCTGCTGTATCCTGTGGGATGTTGGCTCTAGAGAAGAGCTGCCCATTCTTCCCTTTAGAACAACTGGAAATAAGACTTGGAATATGTACATATATATCTGTGTGTGTACATGTATATATAATGAATTTCTTCTTATTAAAACACTGTGCTTGTAACCTTGAAAGACTTCTTAGGGTTCCTGATGTTTTTCTCTAGTTCACCTTCCAAGAGTGCAAAAAATGTGAGCATACTGAACATGGAAATGTTCTTTTGACAAACAAAAAAGCCTCGCAGCATCTGGTAGCACATCTGTGTCCCACTTTGTACACACTTTCTTGGTGGCTTTGGACAAAGTCTGTCTAGAATATCCATTATTTCTTAATGTGCATATTCTTTGTTTTAAAGAAGGGTAAAAAGTTCTATAAACAAAATACTAAAAGGTAGGAAGCTTATGAATTCCTGTGCTGCACAATGGCTTTGTGAATTCCCCATACTGAAAGCATTGCCTGGTCTACCTGTCCCTGCCCAGGCCAGAACTCCCCTGGCACGGCCTGAGGTTGAAGACCCCCTCCCTGCCAGCCCGCCGGGCCCTGCTGAGCCCACGTCCCTGCCTGGCCTCAGTGCATCTGCATCTCCAAGGAGTGCCTGAACCCTGGGGCTGGGTTACCCCACTGCCCCAGCTGCCTGCTCCTGCCTGGGGTGGTGGGACAGACCCTGAGGGCCCACTGTGTGTTTCCCTGGAAGCCATAACCCTCAGTGAGCCCTGGCAACCTGCTGCTCAGCTGTGCACAGGACACAAAAGTAAAATTCCAAAGAGAGTAGCTGCTTGGGAAATTTTAATTATAATAAATTATAACTCAATTATAGTCATACATTCTAAGTATGATTTTAGTCAACTTTATAGAACAGTTCAAAATATATTCATCTTTGAGTGTGTTTTTTAAAACACAAACTCCTGAAATTTCATGTTTGAGTATTTGCCCTTTTGTATAGAATTTTCATTGTTGTTTATTTTATATTAAAGAGATTCCAGTACTGTCTAACATGGGCTCAAAAATGTGTACCATATTCTAAACAGAATGATTTATTTTTCACTGAGAACATATTTGAATTGCTGTTGGTTTTTACTTCCTTCTCAAGCCTGAAGGGTCATAGGCTAACTCAGGTAAGTCTGAGTAGCAGCAAGTTATCAGAGTTTGAGAAATCACAGGTTGTTTAAACTACGTAATTACAACACAGTTCAAAAATTCTCAAGTGATTCTTGACCACTATTTATTAAATAATGGATTAAAATTAAAAGATGTAAAATAATAATTACTTGACATTAATTTTCACATTTTATTTCCAAAAGTTTGGGGTTGGGTTTTGTGGTTTGTTTTGGGTTTTTTGGGGGAGAAAGGGGTGTGAGTGTGGATTTAGTGGGTTTTTTTACTGCAGCTTTTGAGCAGGGAAGATTTCCAAAGTGTTCTATTAGTATATATGAAAAATATATGGTCATAACTGCTATGTATAGGAAAAAAATGAAAAAAAAATTTTGCTGGTCTAAATATTTGAGTGCATGGAGTTGGGCTATGTTTTCCAGATATCATTTTCTAGTGACAGGCCCTATCATAGGTGGTCAGATTTCAAGGGTATATATGGGAACAACTCCATTTAAGGCATTTTGGGGAACATTTATAGACTTGGGGGGTTATTGGTTTTGTTTTGTTTGGTTTTTGTTTTGTTTTGTGGGGTTTTTTGTAGGATTTTGTGGCTTTGTTGTGTTATTGTTTTGTGGGGTTTTTTCTTGTAATTCTGGTTTTGATTTTGCATTTTCTTCTTTCTGTAATCTCTTTGAGCTAAATATGTCTTCCTGCAGACCAATTATTGCAATACACTTTGATTCTGTAATTGACAGTACTACCAGTGAAATTATTCATGCTATTAGCCATGTTCTTTGTATATATCTACATATATACAATCTATATATCTGGGATATATAGATTGCAAAGAGCTTGAACAGTATAGGGGAAGTTCTGCCTCAGTCATCTGAGTCTAGGCAAGCAGCTTCCACTTAAATACTTGAATGGCTGGTACCTTCAACTTCTTTTAAAGTGCATCACTATTGCTAGCAATAAGACTTGTCTGAACAGAGCCTTTTAAGACTGGATCACAGCTTGTAGATATATATGCTATTATGGCCATTACTCATGTTCCAAGCACACTGCTTTCTAAAAGTGCCAGATAAATCAATGGAGCACTGTGAAATAAAGTAGAATTTGTCTTTATTTTAGATCAGTTCATTTTTTTCCTAAGACAATGTTTTTGAAATCCTCCTCTGCCTTTCCCCCTTCAATATTTCTATGTTTGTAAGTCTGACATGGATTAATAGTTGCCACTGTCTCATCATAAAAATTGTTTTCAAAGAGAGATAAGGGAAGAGATTAATTAATCTTTATCACAATTAATTAACCTCACCTTAAACAGCAGTATTAGTCAGCACTTACCCTTGGATACCTAGACTTAGAAAGCTCTGATTACAGTGGTATTTCTTCCCAATTACTGGAATGACAGAAAAATGATTAATTCATTTCAGCCATTCTTTGTTCATTTGCCCATTCTTTGGACATTGTCATGATGGCCAAAGTAATAAGGCTATTATCATGAAAAAAAAACATGAAAAAACCTAAAGATATTGTCTTGATGAGTCTTTTAGATCTTTGCTACATCAGACCTAACTTCAGACAGGAGGCCAAATGCTAGAGGAAATGTTCACATTTCATTGGAACTAAAAGAAAAAGCCATCCACCACCACCCTCCCGAAAAAGTCCAAACACCTTTCAGTGAGTGGTCTAGTTCAGGAAGAGACATGTCCACCAACACTTGGCTCCCACATAGCTAAACTCTGTACATAGCTAGCCTTTTAAAGTATAACTGCCTTGTACCTAAAACTCTGTTGGGTGTTTTTCTTCCTCTGATTTCATTACAGAAATGAAAGATAAAAAACTAGGCATGGGCCAAGAATTTTCCTCTGACTGCAAGGTAGAATTAACCTATCTACCCAATTAGGCTTGCAGTGTCTAGAATTTTACTCTAGTTTCAGCTATGTAATGTGCTTGAAGAACTGCTTTGACAGCTTTATGAGTAATTATCATTGACCCTCCAGTGTTTTCTTGAAAATGAAATTTGTGATTCCAATTTTCTTTTAAGAACCATTAAAATCAGCAAATTTTGTGTTTGACTGCATTATGCTTTGTGGAAAGTTGATAAACTCATGTGCAGTAAAATCATGCAATTACCATTATTGTTGAGATGCTAATTTGACTTTTCTAGGATACAAAGGCATAATTAATTTTAGTGTTTACTGGTTCAGATTTATTACTCTTACATTGTCAATGAAGAATTGTTATACTTCTTTGCAGTGTGATGAATAATAGAATAACAGAATTCTATTAACATAAATATGAGAATTTTTTCAGATGAATACATTTGAAAAATTATGTCCATTGAATATCAGATCCATTAAGACTTCTTTCTAAGCAAGCCAGGTGATATCAATGGAGAGTGCTTCTTTTCACCTGGACACTTTATTTAGATGGCAGATTGAGCTTGAAGAGACACTATGTTAAGAATTCTTATATATTTTGTAATCTTTCCTACTCAAAAGTACTCCTTCAGTTGATACACAGAAAATGTTATAATTTTTAAGATACATATCAGCAAACACTTTAATTGGCTCAAAAATGTTATTAGTGAAGACTTTACATGCTTAGATTTTAAGCAAGTGAAGTTTCTTCCATGCTGTGAAAACAATATAGGTAAATATTTGATTCATATTCTCTTCTGAAGAATGGGGTTTGCTGTTATTTTTAAGCTACAAGACATAGATTTGCCTCAGCATGTTCTTTTAACTTGAATCAATCTTCAGAAATATTTCCTGGAGGATTTCAGTTCAAGCATTTTGTTAACATTAAGAACGTCCCAGCTGCAGTTACTATGCATGGAAATAAATGGATGCTATAGCTGTCATCAATAGCTTAACATTTTTATGCAGAATTTGGATACTTAAGAATGGATGGTTAATCAGGATGGTTAAGAACTTTTGTGAAACATGGGAAATATCATGATTTTGACAGAGAGGTTTTTCAGCCTGAATTTTGCTAGGGAGGTTCAGGGGTCACAGCCTGCTGATTGGTCTTTTTTCTTGCTAGTCTTTTCCTGAAAGTCTTAGGAAACTTTTTTTCCTTTTTTAAAAAAACTTGAATAGAGGCTAAAATGCAGCTAGAACCCATGTCTATTTAACAAATGATTAAGCTTTCAGAAATAAATATGCAATTAATACTAAATGGACTCTATGTCCCTCAGCAGAACAATGGGTTCTGAAAAGAAAGTAGCTAAAGATGAAAATATTGTGATCCAGCTTGTAAAATCCAGTATTTTATGTTGAGCCAATGCAAGAAAACAATTTTCAGTCCTGTACAGGGGCTGGGGGAGGCTCCACGGACCTCTGCATTGCGTTTGTCAGGCACTGTAGAGAGGCAATGAAGAAATGCAGTTTGTGTTGGCTGTACTATGTGTTGTATTTGTCCATGCAAAAGGAACAAGACCCATCTATAAGTTTGCACTTTCCCTTTGGAGAATCAAGCATAGGCTCATAGAATCTTTAAGTCTAGAAAAGATCTCCAAGATTATTGAGTCCAACCATCAACTCAGCACCACTCCATTCATCACTAACCATATCCTTAGTGCTACACATGTCTTTTGAACACTTCCATGGATGGGCAACCTATTCTATTGTCTGACCAGAATTTCAGTGAAGAAATATTTCCTGATACCCAATCTAAACCTTCCCTGGCACTTAAGACCATTTTTTCTGGTCCTATCACTGGTTACCTAGGAGAAGAGACTGCTCCCTACCTTGCTACAACCTCATTTAAGCTAGCTGTAGAATCATAAGGTGTTAAATGTTAGCATCAGCCTTATACTTTCCACATTTTTCTCTTGCTCACATTTGATTTTTATAGTATTTTTAAAGCAACCTTCTTGTGAAGCAAATTAGCATGGTTTAAGAAAGCTAATGTAGAACAAGTCTCTATATGAGATATAAACCTCAAATTGAAATTTCAAATCTTAGTGCTATTTCAGGGTTCACTCATGGTCACAAATATTAAATTTTTCTTTGAACTTAGAATAAAGTGATAGCTATTTCTTTTAAGCATTACATCTGGCATTTTTTTATAATCACTTGCTCTCTGGTTATTTTTGCCCATTTTGAGGGTAAATGATCAGATACTGATTGGAAGGAGTGATAAGTAAGCTGACAGATTTGAACAGCAAAAAGTAGAAAAGCTACAATCTTTTTTTTAATGCTTCAGACTAAAAGCTAAGTTTTTTACCCATTCTGTTAATATGCCCCTTCATAAATGTTTCAGTTCACTCACTCCCCCTACCAGCAGGACTGGGGCGAGTTTCAGAAGAGTAAAAATGAGAAAACCCATAGGCTGACATAAAGACAATTGTATAGGGAAAGCAAAAGCCTTGTACACAAGCAAAGAAAAACAAGCAATTCACGGAATCAGTCAGGGATAACAGTGGCTCATCTGATTCAAACTCCCTGCTCAGACAGGGTCATCTTAGAGCATGATTCAGGACTGCATCCAGAAGGTTCTTGAATATCTCCAAGGAGGGAAACTCTAAAGCCTCTCTGGGAAATCCCTTCTAGTTCATGTCACCTTCACAGTGACGTTCTTCCTCATGCTTGGGAGGAACTTCCTGTGTATCAGTTTCTGCCCATTGCCTTTTGCTTTATTTGTTCGCACCACTGAGAGGAGCCTGGGTCCATTATCTTGATACCCTCCCTTCAGGCACTTACAGACAATGATGAGATCCCCTCTCCACTGTCTCAGGACTGAACAGGCCCAGCTCCCTCAGCCTATCCTCATAAGAGAGATTCTCCAGACCCTTGGTCAACTTAGTAGCTCTCTGCTGGACCTGGTTCATGAGCTCCAGTTTTCTCTTTTCCACTGAGGATCCCAAAACTAGACACAAAAGTCCAGATATACTTCACCATGGCTGAGAAGAGGGGCAGGATCACCTGCCTCAGCTTGCTGGTAATATTCCTCCTGATGGATCCCGGATTACTTTGACCTTCTTGCCCACACTGCCGGCTTATAGATGATGTGTTTTCCACCAAGACCCCCAGGTTCTTTCCACAGAGCTGCTTCCCAGCAGGTCAGCTCCCTGCTTGTACTGGTCCATGGGGTTATTCTTCTCCAAGCTCAGGACCCTGCACTTGCCTCTGTGAATTTCAGGTTTTTCTCTGCCCATCTCTCCAACATATCAAGGTACCTCTGAAGGGCTGCACAGACCTCTCAGATATCAGCCATTCCACATAATTTTGTTTTTACTGAACTTGCTGAGGAAGCACTATACTCCCTCATCAAAGTCATTGATGATCAAACTAAATAACACTGAGCCCAGTATAGAACTCTGGGGGAAACCAATAGTGACAAGCCTCAAACTAGACTCTGTACCACTGATCACAACCCCCTGGGCTCTGCCATTCAGTCAGTTCCCTGTCCCATCCGTCCCATTTATCCAACCCACACTTCTTGAATTTTCCTATAAGCATTTGATGAGAGACAAAAGCCTTGCTGAAGTCAAGGCAGACAACATCCACTGCAAATTGGTTTACTCCTTCCCATGGGCCAGCAAGTATTCAGTTATCCCCAGGAAAGCAGGGCTCCATCATGTGTAACAGCGAATTGACAAGCAAACTGCCATTACCCCAAATATTCTCCCTTCTCTGTCTTCCCCCTCTTAATATAGTCTCTGTATATTTTAAACTATACCAAGTGGTTTATTGATTTACTAATGGCATATAATTAATCAGCGAACTGTAGATTCAAGACCATTATCTGCAATTCAAAAGGAAAATCACTTACTAGGCTCTTCTGGAATATTTACCCACAATTTTCTAAATATCCTTGTGTTGTTAATCCTGAAAAGTTTTTCTCAGAGGCACATTCACTGTTACTTTCCTTACTTGCACATTCCTTCTGAGGGTTCTCCAGCTTTAGGCAAAGCTATGCATATCCAAACACCTTATTGATCTCCATGCCAGTGAGAAAGCACTCCACAAGCTCAGGTTCACATTCTCTAAGTGTGGGCCTCTGTGTGCCACACCTCACTTTGCTACTGCAGTATCCTGGCCCAGGCACTTCACATCAGTTGATACTTTGCACTGTTGGTAGGGAGCAGCAGGTGCTGGTGCTTTCAGCCCAAGGTCTCTCTCCATTGTAAAAAGTAAATATTCATGTTTCTTTATGCCTCCTTTCAAGCTGAAGTCTTTGTTTCAAATGATCCTGTAAATCCCTAACTACTTTTTAATCTGATTGATGATCACTGTCTTCTTTCACATGATGAGGGCAAACACCCTCACAATGGACTTTGGGAGTCCCATTGACACACATTGTGTATATTCACATTTCTGTCTTAACATCTGTTGTTATTCTGGCCACAGGTGAGTCCCGAGGGCACTCCACATCAGCATAAATGAACAAGCCAGTTAGAGAGTAATAAAATGTGACATTTTAAGAGCAGAATACTCTAAAGAGATAGTTTCAAAAATTCAGCATTCAGAGATCATTCTAAGAGTTTTTCATGCCAGTTGTGGTGGTACAGCTTCTCATACTATATGGAATATCTCTTCTTCCCACTTTCCATGCCCAAGTTTTGCCTGTGCCATGTTTTTCCATGACGAAGACAACTGTAAGCTAAGGTTCTACATCAGATGTCCTATTTTCATTGTAATCTGTTTTATTTCTTTACATCAGAATAAAGATGATGTAAAGATTCATTAAATCAGAAAAATAGTCATTTTCACCAGTCTGCAGCCAGTGCACACAGATGGACTTGACTACAGGTGAAAATCTGTAAATCCAGTCCAAGTTATCTACATCATACAGCTTAATGCAGTTGTTTCCTCAAAGATACATATAGCTATTCAAGGTACTCATGTATATATACTTATTCCATGAGTTAATAGTCAAATATATCTACCTCTGGAATATATATATGTATATATATAAAGTGAAGTGGAATAACAAAACCTTAATTTTTTCAGTGTAATTAATAACTTCCCTGTTTTTTGTACTTTAAAATAGGGAAATGAGGGAGAAATAAAAAGGCATAAAAACCATAGTGAGTTATTTTTTCCAAGTCAAAATTACATGTGTTATTGTACTTATGATTTCAATTTCAGTTGGAAGAGGAACAAATGGGAGAGTGTCCAAAGGATCTGCAGAAAGCATAGATGTTGCTAGAAAGGGAAAGTTCACACGAGTGATATTCAGCAAAATGGTTATAGAGAGAAAGAACAATGGAAGAGACAGATCTTCTGGGATGTTGTTATGAATGAAATCTGGCATTAGAAGATGCCCAATGTGGTGTTGTAAATACAACAATCCTTTTTACAAAAAAATAAATAAAAATCCTCACACAACTGGAAAGAAGAAATCTATGATGGTATGTACCCTTCACAGAAAATAAGGCATATGGTTATCTCGAGCATTATGCAGCTCTGCTTTTAATGACTGGCTGCCAAAATTAACAAAGCTTTCCCTGAAATGCTAAGATTAAGATGCTGAACATGCTGGTGATGCTGTCTCTTGACCTGCAGCTTTTATCTTGTAAGCAAGGTTTGTTTTTCCTCCCAGAGGAACCATAGATATAAAACTGTAATAAGAAAAAGCACTCAACTAAAGAGTAAATTGCTTTTTTAAAAATGCAGGTTTATAGAATAAAATAAAAGTAGCAGAAACACACTGGTTTTTTTCTACTACCCTCAGTCATGTTTTTTTTTAAGCAAATTAAAATGTGTACTTCTAGAATAACTGTTTAACAAAACATTGTTGCAAATGAAACAATATTCTAATAACTTTAGAATCATAACAATATCTCATTTAGATTCTTTTAAGCTTAATTTAACATGTTAATTTCTATGCTTCACAATAGACTGAAATGAACTAAACAGACCAAATTATCTAGCCAGCAGATGAAGCTGTAGAATTTACTGGAAAGTGACTAGAATTTTACTCTTGTTATTTAGAAGAGGTTCTACAATTGATTAAAAACTATCAAATTGATTTTGATATTAGAATTTAAATAAATAAAATATATTTGTTTGTACACGTCTAATGCTCACTTAAATTGTTAATGTTTGCCATAAAGTCTGCAAACCCTGTGCTTTCTAGGGAAATTCACAAGACTGAACTTGTGAATTCAACTCTTGATGCTGTTCCTTCAAAGTAGATATTTTATGCAATGATGTGGCTCTACATAGAGCAAATGTTCTTGAAACATTTCTAATATGTTGTTGCTTTAAAACTGTTGAAAAACAGCTTTAATGGGATTTGCAGAATCAGAATTTCTAAAAATTAAGTTTCCCAAGTAAAAATACCTAAACATTGATCTTGGAGCCTTACCGGCCAAGGAAAGTTTAGAAAAATAACTTTAGTAAGGTAGATTATTAATTCTACTACCTGTATTTTCTGTATTAAAAGTTCAAATGCTCAGTATATCTATTCAGTCTTTGAATGGCCTCCCCATGCCTTTAAAGGGATCTGGTAGGTAGAAATGTGTTTAATGGAAGTTCTCACTCTCTTGATGATAAGTAACTATGTCTTGATGGCAAATTAACCCAAGATCAAATTAAAAAATGGATTTCTGTGGAACCCAAATGTGTCCTCATTCAAAACTACACTGGAGTAATTTCATGCCAGTCTGCTATGTAGCTGCACACCAAGTGAAACAAAATGAACGGGAGTTACAAGCAATTTTTTTTTCCAAATTCTTTTTTTCCATAAATTTCAAAGCGAATAACCCTGTAATTAGCATTATCTGATAGATGTTTTCACTGTCTCTCCTAAATGGAACAGAACAAGATTATAAAGTGTGAAATACCCTGGTGTGTGGCCTTGATTAATCACCACTTAAATTCACTTCCTACAGATTTTTTTATAATCTGTGCTCTTTGTACTGTACTGTACAACCTCTCCCTTTTGAACCAGATCTTTTATTCTAGGATAACATTCTTACACTGTTTCTTATGTGTAAGTCACAGGTCCACTTGATTTCTCTGGATGTGTAGAATTCTTTGGTCAAATAGATTACAATAATTACTTTACAGAAGCCTTCCTAACTGCATTTTGACAGATTCACAAACTTTAAGGCCAAATAGAAAATTATTCATATCTATTACAGAACAGTCAGTCATAGATGTTAATAATTACAGCATTATGACTCTACTTTTTGTACAATATCTAATCTGTGGTTAAAAGATTTGCCAGTGTAAATTCTGCAGCATGACTGGGTGAGATGTTCTAGTGTTTAATAACATTCAAAGTAAAAGAAAGTTGTAATTTAGTCATGCGTGACTCCCTTCTAGGGTTAAAATTCACATATGTTGGGAAAGAAGGAAAAAAAAAATGTTCTTAGCTATTAGGAATGCATAAACCATAGCTTTACCAAACTTCTTGACCACATTCCAGGTATTTGCCTAGCTTTCTACTGAGTGCAAGGCTGAGTATTTGCATGTAAAATTGATTGTACTGGTATAAACATTTTTATTATCAATTTATTCTTCCCATTTTTGTTTATCATAGTGATGAATGATAAAAAAGCCACAGTTAACAGTATGATGAGAGAAAAAGATGTGTAATTTGTGATGTGCATGTGAAATATCCCAGGTGGAAGCTAAAACTTCTTGCCAAAAGCAGCTCAATCTAATGACAAAATTATGCTGGAGTGCTGAATTAACAAGGATGTAATCTATTTAGTGCTGTCACTGCAGAGTAGTAAAACATTAGGCTCCAATTCAGCCTCCATAGACTTTCATCATGAGACAAATTGTAGATGTACTGCATTATTTTTAGCATATTTCTCAATTGTTCCATCACTGGTTTAGAAACTGGTGCCACAAATGGGTATGTGGTCTCAGTTGTGCTGTCCTACTTGAGCTTACACTTCTATGGGTTGACTTTCTTTTGAGCCATTGCATTACGCTATAAACTCATTTTTGGCCGCTAAGTTGCTGTCTTTATGTAAGACTTTGAACAAGACAGGTGTTTTAAAATATAGTTTTCCATTTTAAACCCTTTTGGCTTTCTTCTTATTAACAGCTGTTAGACGCTACAGTGTTTTGGACAGAATCTGCAAGAATCCAGGTGTTCAGTATAACATAAGCACTATGGGTATCTTACTCACTAACAGAGTTATCACTAATTCAAAATTATCATGGGTTTAAAAAATAATGGGTCATGTTTATATTAACCTGAATGCTATCAGAACAGTTTATAAATGAGTGACAGTGGAATCATTTTGGTTACATTTTTTAGAAAACCTTGGAAACAAAAATTACTTCAGTTATAAATCACGTCTTTTTTGATTTATTGTTAAATCCAACAACCATTTCAGCCTGCTTCTGATTACGATATATCAAGAAAAATGAAGGACTGGTTATTGGATCTTCTACCATATTGATGGTAGCTTACTCTCGTAGAGTGAGGAGAAAATTATCATTGAAAGAGAGCCCATAAAATTTGCTAGCAAGTAGAGTATTTCACCCAAGGATTGTGGATCTGTATAGACTCCTAGTATGTTCTCCCTTCAAAGCTTTAATGAACTCTGCTGACAAAGAGAAAAATAATCTATCCACCCTTATTGTCTTGCTTAACTAACTTGATCTCCTTCTATATCAAGGTGACCCACTTAGTACATGAGGAAAAGGCTGTGGATGTGTCTACCTGGAATTTAGTAAAGCCTTTTACACATTTTGTACAGCATCCTTTGAGACAAAGTATATGCTCATGGCTTGGACACATGTACTGATCATTGGGTAAAAACCTGGCTGGATAGCTGGGCCCAGAGACAGGCGGTGAAGGGAGTTACATCCAGCTGGTGGCCGATCACAAGTGGGGTCTCAGGCTCACTACTGGGGCCAGTCCTGTTTAATGTCTTTATCAATGATCTAGACAAGAGGTTTGAGTGCATCCTTAGTCAATTTGTAGACAATATCAAGTTGGATGGGAGCGTTGATCTGCTAGAGGACAGAAAGGCTCTTCAAAGGGATATGGACCAACTGGATTGCAAGACCAAAGCCTGTGGTGCGAGGTTCAACACGGCGAAGTGCTGTGTCCTGCTGAAAAGCTGCCCACCAAAGGACTTGGGGATGCTCTTAGACAATGAGTTGGTTTTGGCTGAGATAGAGTCAAGTTTCTTCACAGTGGAACTAGAAATGCTTCTAGTATGGGGTTATGTTTTGGTTTTGGGCTTGGGGACTGGTTAAAGACTCAAACAATTGACCTCTTAACCTCCCAGGTGCAGAGGGTGAGCACACTCCTCACCTCAGGCTACAGCTGGGTGTTGAATGAGATAAGAAAAGGGATAACAAAAGAGGCAAACCCTGTACTGCCTCTTTGTCCTTTCACAAGTGACCTCAGCTGTGATTACTCCCTTGCCAGGAAGTACTGGGACATTCACACTCTAGCTTGAAGGTATTAATCTCTGCTGATGGGCTCAACTGCGCTGACCTAATAGGTAGCAGTAACAACTTAGAAATTGTCAGACTCACAAAGTGTCCTGTGATCCACAGTGTTACATCATGCAGTGAGAAACTCCCAGCCCCATGGGAGGTACCTAGCCCTGAGTGAATATAATACAAGGAACTCTGCTGTTCTGGTGCCTTTTCTCCACCCTGATGGAATGACACGGTGACCAAATTTGACCAACATACATTGAAATTGCAGCAATCAAGTCTTGTTGTGGAGATTATACAGCTTTCTATTCTATACCTTTTTTCTTTTCCCTATTTCTTTCAATTTCTGTCTACTTCACATTTACCATTAAATTTAAAATCCATACTTATTAACTTCAACATATAGTCTTGTTTATGCCTTAATTTCAGGCAGAAGTATCTCTAATAATTTTACTAATTGAATCTTAAAAGGACTGACAACTGTGTAAAGAGTAGAGCTGGTTTTGTTATTGGTGAGTAGCATTTGCACAATGTCAATATATTTTCTACTTTTTATACTGCCACACTGGGAAGAAAGCAGCGAGTGAGTGGGAAGCTGGGTGGGGACACAGACAAAACTATAGATCTCAACAGGCCAAAGGGATTTCCAATCTCTGTGTTCATTTAGGCCCCTCACTACAAGAAAGACAGCGAGGTGCTAAAGCATGTCCAGTGAAGAGCAGCAAAGTTTGTGAAGTGTCTGGAGCACAAGTCTTACAAGGAGCTGCTGAGGGAGCTGGAGTTGTTCAGCCTGGAGAAAAGGAGGCTCAGAGAGGACCTTATCACTCTCAATGAAGTGTGGAACAGACTCTCCAACTAATTAAAGTTAGAAAGTGGCATGTTTATTGACAGTGTTGTACACACAGAGAGTAGCCCCTCAAAGACAAGTGCAAAATTCACAGAGCTCAGGCACTTTGTTTATTCCCAAAAATATTACATATTCGTATAATTACCCAAACACCTGGGTACATACATATACATAACCTAACCCTGCCTACCCCTGGTTCATATTAAAATGAGTTTAAAGTCCTTTCATGTTTGTGCAGACCCTCTCTTAAAATGAGTCCGTGGGTTTCGAAACGGGTCAGTGGTCTTCTGAGATGAAGTAAGGGACATCTTCACAGTAACCTTTTTACTTTGTTTTGTTGGCAGGTTCTCTGGTCCCTTAACCATAGTCCAAGCTCCCCAGCCTGGTTCTGGCTGGTTTTGGGGCCCAGGTGCAGTCATGGTTTCTTCATCTTTACAATACCCCATCCTCCCATTCTGTTTCTACAAATACAACAAAGTCAAACAAATGATGAGTCTTAGTTCTAACTAGCTCCATCTGTTAATAATTAACCCTTCTACATGCTTCTACTCTTCTTGCTAAACTCTAAATCATTATATATTGCTTCCATCCTTTTAGCTAAACTCTTAATTCCTTTAGACTCTTGATTCATCAACATCCTGAAAAGAGGGTGTAACCACGTGGGGATCAGGCTCCTCTATCAAGTAGCAATTGACAAGAGAAGAGGAAATGGCTTCAAGTTGCACTAGGGAGGTTTATATTGAACATTAGGAAAAATTTCTTCACTGACAGAATTGTCAGTCTCTGAACAAGCTGATCAGGAGAGCGGGTAGGTCACCATCCCTGGGGATACTTGGAAGATCTGTAGAAGAGGCAGTTAGAGACATGGCTTAGCTGGGGACTTGGAAGTACTGGGTTAATGGCTGGATGCAATGATCTTAAATTATCTTTTCCAAACTAACCCATTCTATGATTATTCTTCTACATGTGGAACCATTTTTTTTTTTTTTAAATCTTAGAATTTCTACTAAATTCATTAAGTTATTAAACTAGGCCAAATTAAGATCAGAGTAGGATGTGAATTTCAGGTCTTAGACACAGAAGAACTATACATTTCAATATCATAATTACAAATACCTATATATCCTCTTTGGTGGCATGCACATGTGTATCACAATGCAGATTGGCATACATATTCCTATGTGATAATTCCTACACAGTGCCAGACTTCTTCTCTAAAAGTGTACTTTTTGAAGCATATCCATTCAAACAACATAAGCATTTTATCTTTCCCAGCTGAGAAACATGAGCATGTTTTTTGAGAGATTGTATCTATTTTTTGCCAAATCTACTGACAATCTGGATATTGTCAGACATTTAGATTATGACTTGACTTCAGGATGAAAACAAAAGTGTCAGTTTGTATATAGAAAAGTTCTGCTGTATTGGGAAGGTACTGACAACTAAAGATACTAAAATGTCATTGTCTTATCACTACTAGTTTGTTTGCATTGTAAATAAGTACATCCATAGATATATGGCATTATATACTAAATAATATTCTGCTTTCTCTTGTTCTTTTCTAGTATTCTATCAAGATGTCTGGTAGAAAAAAAGTAAGTTTAGCAGCAAAAGATGTTAGACCTATTTTAGAAAGAGGAATTTACTCTGAATCCAGAATATTACATAAAAACAAGATAGTATCAGAGTAGTGAAGTTTAGCGTGTTGTACTTGTTACTAACTCGCAAAACAGCAAAAAGCCCCAACAGTAAATAATCACTAGATACAAAACTGTCAGATCTCACAACCCCTCCCCATAGGAACAAAGAGAAACTTAAAATGGCAGTGACCCCTCCTAAGATGGTGGCTGCCATGGGCAACCATGTGTAGTGAGACAAGAGGAAACGGCATCAGCCTTCCCCCCTCACTTATCTCCCTGGCAGCAGCAGCTCTGTTGGGAAAGGTGGCTGGAACACTCTGGGGGCTGATACTCAGTCAAGGGCTAGAACTCATCGAGAGTCTTTGCCTTCCTCTTGGCAGGAGATGACAAGACAAGGAAAGGCAAGGCAAAGCAGCTGGGCTGGAGAGACTTGGTGCCATCTCTCCTTGCTGGAGAACTGTGGGCACTTGGACACAGAGCAGGCACTCCATTCTTCCAGGCATGGGGCCACAACTTCAGGCAGGCACTCCGGGATTCTACCTTGAGTCAGTCCAAGATGCAAGGGAGAAGCGAAGAAGAAAAACCCAAAATACATGAAGTATCTGCCTTGAAATAAAGCCACCAGGCACAGAGAACTTAGCTTGGGTATTTTGACTTTTGAATGGGACCAGAAACCTGGGCCCTAGCAGTTCTGTATCCAGCCATAGCACCAGCTCTTAAAGAGTCAATAACAATTTTGGGTACAGGTCAGTATGGAGTATAATAACATTTTGGGTTACCAAGGACAGAGAACTTGAAGGTTATCTAGTTCCAAACCTCCTGCTGTAGCTGGGGAAATCGTGTAGACCAGGCCTTGAATACCTCCAGGGATGAGGTGTATGCAACTTTCTTGGACAGCCTGTTCCAGTGCTTCAATACCCTAACAGTGAAAAAACTTTTTCCTGATGTCTAATGAAAACATTTTCTCTATCAATTTAAACCCATTGCAAATGCTCCTGTAAATAGTCTTGCCCTATCCTTCCTGTAAGTTCCCTTCAGAAACTGGAAGGCTGCAATTAAGTCACCCAGAGTCACTTTCTGTTCCAGGCTGAACCATCCCAATTCTCTCAGCCTTTCCATATAGGAGAGGTTCTTCATTCCTCTGATTAATGTGGCAGCTCTTCTCTGGATTGGCTCCAACAGGTTAAAGTTTTTCCACAGTTGAGGAAACAGGAAACAATACTTGAGGTGTTTTCTAGCATTATATATTTTTCTAGCATTATGTAACACTGTGTCATCTAATTCCATCTCATTGTATTTCCCTCATTTTTGCTTTTTTTCCCCCCTGAAATTCTGTGCCTTAAGATTGTATTTAATATTCTCTCTTTTCTTTCCTTCCTGATAGACTACTGTAATAATGATATATGAAACAAGACAGTGAGGCATACAATTTGTTTTAAAAGCTATTATGGATACGGTTTGTAGTTTCCTGTCAATATTATGTGTCAGTACTTAAAATCTCCACTGACATGTAACTTCTGAGAGAATAAACAAGTTCTGGTTGGAGACCATGAGCATAAAAATGTCAGAGAGCCTTAACTAGTGCAAATAATTGGTCATGTTGTCAGCTTTTTATATTTTTCAAAACATCAGTCATGATTCCATCTCAAGTATTTGACACTAAAGCACTTAGCTGATTTAAAGCCACCTTAAGAACAACCTGAAAAGAATCCTAACTTTCTGCCTTCCTGTGATCTTTGTTTAACAGCTGATACAACATTATTAAAATTATCAGAAAGGTTCCTCTGGCCAAATTGAGGTGCAAATGAGACCATAGGCCAAAGCCAGTAGTGTGGATCATTTAACTGTAAATGTAGAGAAGGAGAGATAGAAATAGGGAAAGGGAGAGATCTTCCTTTTTCCCTTTTTAAAAATGTTAGTTAGATATCCCGCTGTTCAATGAGGGAGAACTTCATTGTACCGCCATGACTTCTCAGTTACTATGGGTAGTGGCTTAGCCCTCAGGATCCACAGATGCATCTCATCAAGTCCCATGGCCTTGTGTACCTTCCTTAGATGTTCTGAAACTCAATTTTCTCCTGCAGTGGGTTTCTATTCATTTTCCCATTACCTCCCTTTGCCTTCTGTGATTAAGGCAGTGTGACTACACTTGCTTGTGAAGACTGAGGTATAGAAGTCATTGAGTAATGCAGCCTTCTCCATGTCCAGGTAACCAGGTTTCCTTTTTCCTTCTGTTCAGGGCTCATGTTTTCCTTAGTCTTCTGTTTATAACTGATGTACCTACAGAAGTGGTTTTTGTTGTTTGTGATGGCCCTGGACAGGTTTAATTCTATCAAGGTTTTAGCTTTCCTACCTGAGTCCTCAACTGCTCAGAAAATTTTTGTGTATTCCACCCAGGCTACCTATCCTTGCTTCCACCCTCTGTAGGCCTTTTTTTTGGTGTGTGTTTGAGTTTGTCCAGGAACTTCTTGTTCATTCACACAGGCCTTCTGGCATTTTTGCCTGATTTCCTCTTTTTTGGGATGCATTGCTCCTGAACTTGGAGGAAGCAATCCTTAAATATCAACCAGCTTTCTGGTTTACCTCTTCCCTCCAGGTGTTTATCCCACAGTACTCTATCAAGCAGATCCCTGAAGAGGTCAAAGTCTGCTGTCCTAAAATACAGGATAGTAAGCTCACTGCACATTCTCCCTCCTGCCGTAAGGATTTTGAACTCCACCATTTCATGGTCACTGCAACCCAGACAGCCAAATACCTGTGCAAAAAAAAGCAAAGCTGAAGAGAAATGCTGAGTAAATAATGGATTTTTCAGTTCACTGGAGGGTCTCAAAAGAGCAACAAAATGTTTCCAGAAACATTTTAAAGGATTTTTTTCTCTAAAATTAGGGTGAAAGAGAAAGAAAAAAAAGATCAATTAACCAAAACCCATTTGTTTTATATAAAACTGGTTTCCTTACATTCTGAACTCTTAAAATAGAATGAAAGTTGACCTCAAATGAAATTATTTTGTGTATAATATAAAACTAGTCTCTTCAATATTTTGGTGGAAGGGATTATATTTTGATAGATAAATGGGATACTGCCTAAAAATATGTATACAAATACAAGAAATAACACCTAAAGATTTTTAAGAATGATACCAAATGAGTAGAACAATGATAATTGAGAAATTATTCTGTTCTGCATAATTTGTCATGATAAATTCATTGCTTCATTACCTTAATGTATTTATTTGGTTAAAATATGCAATAAAATACTTAGCCATATATTAAATAACTGTTATATCCATTTGTATTTTGAGGTCTGAGATACAATCCAGACAGTAAAATAATTTTCCAGTGACTGAATTTCCAACTGTGATTTGTGGTTTTGGTATAAGCACCAACCATTCCTTTTTGCATCCAGATTATTTGATGCAGCATGTGTAGTACTGATTCAGGAACACTTGTTTTATTTTTATATGTTTAAACTCATCTGTTCTTTAATTCTGAGCACTAAGTGGTATCTTGAGGCTTTCTACTGTGAGGTCCTCACAAAACCCATTGAGAGAAGAGATACTTAAGAGTATCAAGTAGCAACAAACAACTCTGAAGCTAATTTACTTCTACTTTTACTGTCTTTCATTTAGTTCTAATGGGATTGGTCCACTTTCATGAGTCAACAATCAATCTAATTCATGAAAATCAGAAGACCATGGTTTGAATAATGGTACAACACCAATAAATTCTTATTGGTTTTCAATTTGCAAGAAGATCTACCTGAAGTATAAATGTTCATATTTCTTAATTTTAAAAAGTCTATAAAATAAATTTTGAACTCATATTCTCTAAATTTATGTTTCAAGATCAGATTTTATTTTGAAGAAAAAGAAGTTCTGAAGAAAGAGGTATGCTAGATTTCATAGAAGTAGTGTTACGCATTTTGTGTGCTCATTTATTTTTCATGTCATGTTCCTGTGTTGTAGTCAAGTTGCAGCCTGGGAAGCATTTATCTGAATCTTGTAACTTCACCAGCTGTTCAGAGATGACTCACTATTTTTTATAAAGGGAAGAAAAGAAACATAGTGAAAGGTAACTCTAATGGTATGCTTTGTTTAAGAATTCAGGCTCATTGACATACTTTCTCATGAGGAAGATTTAGTAACATTGCCATGTGCTGAAGTTCCTTTGGTTCAATAATAATTTCTTTTTTTCCCTGTAAAACCCACCTCATCACTGTATCTCTCTTGACCATAAACTATAAGTTGCTTTTCAAATTTCACTAATGCCAGCATGAAGATAACCTACCAGAATCTGGAGAGGAGCACATCAATGCTACAATATGCCTCTGAGATTTTTCTACTGTCAATTTGACCACCTTATGCTTTCTCTATAATTGATCTTTCTGAATTCCAAAAGCAAGACTTACTGTAAGGTCACAAGAAACTTTTTGTGGAGCAACTGAGCAGTTTTTAGAAAAACCAACGATATTTTGCCATGTGTTTGTTCTTGTATTGGACTGCCCTGAACTTTACTTTCGAATGCACTCCATTAAATGTGCCAGACCTTACCATAAAACTCCAAAACAATTAAAACTCTGGCTTCTCAAGCATTTGTGCCTGAGGACATCAGGAGACATGCTGTCTTAGGGAGAATTATTCTCCCCCTTAACTTATTCTTATGAGTATCTCTCACAATATTGCAAGGGCTATAAAGTCCCTTTGGATGTGTTCATAAGGCTGATCAGTTTGTAGTAATGTTTATGCAGTATTACAGCACATTTTGTTGGTATGATTACTCCTATTCAGTTGTCTCTTGGGCCCTATTAACAGAGGATGCTACAAAGAAGCCAGCCAAAATAAGTGATATATTAGTTCCTCACTAACCTTGAGGTTAAATTCTAGGACCTGCTGGCATTGAATTCAATAACTAATAACAAGGGCTCCTCTTTCATTGTTGCAGCTACAGAAAGACCAAAGCAGATTGGAGGAAAACAGATGCACAATAAAATATATGTTGAATTGTAAAAAAATTAGTCAATTCATCATATGACACTTTGCAAATGGATATTTTCTGTGCTTTTGCTAAATTTCTAAAATAATATTTTTTCCCTAGGTTCTGATTATTTTACATGTTTACAGATATGAAATATACCTGGTTTTGATTAAGTTGGTATGTTTTCTTAGTTGTTCAAACATATTGCCTATTCTGCATGCAGTGAGGAAGAAGGGAAGTCATTCACATGGAAGTTTTTTTTGTAAATGAAGGTATGCTTCACTAGAAAAAGCTTAATTTTTCTTTAATTCCAAAAAATAAAAAAATGAAGGGAATGTCACAAGCATATCTTACAGACCAGATGCACAAATTCTTGAAGGCTTTTTTCCATAATTTTGTCCACTGGAATTTAAATTTATTTATTTCCTTTGCTTTGCTTACTTCATTTCTGAAGTAGTCAAAGCTATGGGTGTCAAAAAGATAATTTAACTAACAAAGGAGAAAGATGAATATTTATTTCTGTAGGGCACCCTAACCCCTCCTCCCCCCACCTGGCAACAGCCAAAAGCCTAAGTAACTTGGGAACACCAAACCAACCAAACAACCAACCAAAGCTCCTTTCCCCCCAGCCCCAAAAAAACAAAATATCCCACCTCAAGAAAGCCAGTCCAAACATTTTAGAGAAATTAATAATTTTTTTTTGGCTTTCCAGTTTCTAGGTGCTGCCAGATGAAGAAAGTGTCCCAATTCTAGATAATCTTCCTTTATATAGCCCTTCCTAATGAGAAATAAGAAACAGTTATTTTGGAAAACAATCAATCTCTTTTTAAATTAAAGGATGCAATGTAGAAAAAATCCCCCATAGATGCTTTCTATGTAAAGCATCAGCCTAATATTTCAGAAACTATAGCAGGCAAGATTTTTAAAAGCTCTTTTGCTTCAGAACTTTCAAGGAAGGTTTCAGAATATTGAAAAGAGCTGGTGAGTTGATTGTCAGACAGAATCCTTCTTGCATTCCTCAGAGAAGAGAGACTGCATAACACAGAGCTTCCAATAGTGAAGTCAATTTTATTGGTCTGGTCAGCTGCCTCTTAGCACTTCAGGGCAGAAAAGCCTTGTGAGAGGAGTGAGTAAAGAAAGAAAGGCACATGGTGGGACCATGCATAACCTTTATTAGAAAACTAGAATACTTGTAATATACAATACTACAAAAAATTCAAATCAACAGAAATAGCAGCACGGACTTCATTTTTCATTAAGTATTCTCAAAAGGTTTAATCAAAATATTTTTTTTAATGTAAAATGTAAGGTCACTGTCAATGTTGATAATTCTATTAATTTATCCTTTATATTTTTAATTTTTTTTGCTTTAGCACCAAACTACCAACCATAATCACTATTTCATGCCTGAGTTTCAGGGCATGTGGTACCCACTTTTTTTTCTGAAAAGTGTACAACATTTAAAATTTTTACCTGTTTTGAGAACTTTTTTATGACAAGCATTTTGCTTTCAGCTTCCTTGACTACCCGACACTGGCCAGGAAGGCAGTTTTTTAGATCTGCTTTTTAAATTTACTTAGTAGGTATTGTTGGCTGGCCCCTCATTATTTCCTTACCCATATAAGTAATTTTAGGTTCTGATTTTGCCCTTTTTAAATGCAGACTCCTAACAATTGATGTAAAATCATGTAAACATTGACTTGGATTACTGATATTACTTGAAGCCTTAGAGTACCCTTAATGGATTTAGAATGAGAACTGCATAATTTAGTGCCATGTGTCTCACAAACACAGGCTATGAGTGGGTGTCTGCCTTTCAGAAACACCTGCAGTACAATTGATGATATATGCACAGATGCACAACACTAACCCTGTTTTCCATAACAGTATTTTTCTTTTCCCCTCTTTTCATCCATTAATTACAAGCCTAGATAGACTTCTGTAGATAACTGCATTAATCCTGGTTTAAATGCCTATATATGATATTTCACCTTAAAAACATGTTTACATAATTAATCCTGTTAAAAAGTTTAGTTTAAAGATAACATAGGCCCAGTTCATGGAGTGTGTTTCAACCACACTGAAAGGGATTTAGAATTATGTTTAAAAACACACCAAGTTGTTTTCAAGAGATTAAATTCACAGTTTATGGAAGCATTCACACAGAGTTTCTTGGGATCTCTAGCTGATCACTGTGACCCCAAGAAATGTTAAAAAGTCTCTTTTCCCAGCCCAGTGCTCAAAGAAGGAGTCAGAGCTCTTAATTTCTCAGTTTCAAGGTTGTTTATTGTTTCTTATCTATAAAATTCTTTCTCCTGTCTATCCAAGGTCTACTCAGCAAGACAGTCAGAGGCACTCTGCCTGCCCCAAGGTGGTGTTATCTCTTTATACTAAAAACTACGTGTACAATATTTACAATTACTTTCCAATACCTATCACATATGTTAGACAGTGAGCTTCTACTCTAAACCAATCTAAAAGTGCCAATATCACAGCAGAAGATGGAGGCCAAGAAGGAGAAAGGCTGGACACGCCTACATCCCTCCATCTTGCCCCCTGAACCCCCATTCTAGAAAAACCCGAAATCTACTTTTTCACCCCATGACAAATTCACTATTATCCTACTTAGCTGTCATGGCTTGCAGATCTTCATATAAGGTTGGTAATTTGCTCCATGGGTCAAAATCAAAACCACAGGCATCTTGGGCTCAGTGCCAGGGTCTCTGGGCCCCCTGGCTGGAGTCTTGGCTGCTCAGGACGGCCAGAGGGATGTCCTGGGTTCTGACCGAGCTGATTAAAAAAACAAAACACAGCAAGAAAAAACAGACAAACAAACCAACAAAAATCCTAAACAAACCAACAAAAAAAAAACAAAACCCAAAACCCAACAATCCTCCCTCTCCCAAAAAAACAACCAACAAACCAACCAACAAACCACAAACCAACAAGGTATGTAATTTGCTTTGCTTAAACATATAATGTCTTGGAAGGGAAACATTTACTTTGTGACAGAAAAGAATTTTTCTTCACTGATATTTTTTCTGTATTGATGGTTCTTTTCTTATGCTTTTTTATACTGACTAGAATTTGACTGGACTTTACAGCAGTGCAAAGAATTCTTCTGGTTTTGTCCTCCCACTCACTGCTTTCATTGGCTTCTTATTTTATTTTTATTATCACTTTTTTTTTTGAGCCTTGGCTGCCCTCCCTTTTAATGTTTTCTGCAGACTCAGTGTTGTCAGAGTCTGATAAATTGGTGTTTTTATTTGGAACATATTCCATATCTTCTCAATCCCTAATCCATCTGCTTACAACCGTGATTTTTGACAGCTCTGTTGCACTAGTATTTTTGTCAATATTGTTTAACTATAACTGTTGACTGGACTGTTTCTCTGCTTCGCAGCATTTGTCATTTTATGCCTGTTTAAGAACTTAAAATTGGCATCCCCAAAGTGTACAATTTAAAGTGAAATGTGTAATTTGTTTCCTATAACAAAAGCAAATATATTTAAGTGATATCGATGCTGTTTACATTTCAATATTGGTATCCCATAATATGGCACCAATCAACATTAAACTCAGATTTCTGAGATTAAAAAGCAGAATAAATTCACTGTCATGCCAGTGAGGTTTTAGCTATGTAAACTCCTGGCATTTCTTTTCTCTAATGCAGTGTAATTGTTTCTGTTTTCAAGCAAGAATTTAATTTTACTTCAGTCCCATATTTTACTGTTATAATCATATAGGAGAAAACACAAGATTCCTATCTACAGAGTGGCAAAAAACTGGATAACACTGCAAAACTTCTAAAGAACAAATGAGTTTCAGTTAAGGTTCCCTAGAAAAAATGTTTCAAGAGGCAGGAGGACCTTATGGCCTTGGGCATGATGACCATTCTGCTCTGGCCTGTTTCCAGATAATTAAGGAGCCAAATACAGAACAATACAGTGAAATTACTGGTAGGTATTACTTGCTTAATTATTTCTAAACCACTCTACTTTGTAATATATTTGTGAGTTCTAGAGGATTTTTTAAACCCAGAAAATAAAAATATGTTAGTCTATTAGAAATTAGTACATTTCCTTTGGAGCTAAATTCTTTCATTTATTCTTGAACAAAAATGTCACACTGTATTACCTCTACATTTTTATTTTTTATCTACTAAATTGGATAATTGTGATTTTTCTGCTTTAGTAAAAGTAATTGTAATCTGTTATTCAGATTAATAACTTGTTTTTCCACAAACAGAACTACAGACTTTAATCTTGTCTTCCTACTTTTGATTGTCCTCCAAAGTTTTTAGCCTCAATGTAGCACCTATAAAATAACTTCCAATTTTATTCTGCCACTGAGTAGTTTGTCCATATTTATTACATAGAGTGATCTGAAATATTTCCCTAATCTTGGGTCCAGGGATGTCTGGATCACTGCCAATTTCACCCTTAATGAATTCAGTTATATATTTACTTTGCTTTTAAAATCAAAAGTAGTTAATTTGATGCATGAAAATATTTCCTCTGCCTAACCTTTTGTTACAAGTGAAAAAGTGGCAAGTTTCTTTTCTTCTTCTTGGTCTCTTAAAAAAGCTTTGAAGTGCCTTTTGTATTGTGATAGAATTCTGTGTTGCTTTGCTTTATTAGGAGGTACCACACACTTTTCATTGAGGCTAATTTATTGTCTTGGCAAAGAAGTTATAAATTACTAAGACATTTTTGTTCTTGCATTAGTGAGAAAACACAATCATCCACAGGGAAGATGGAAGACTGGCAGGGCCTGTTTGGAACACAGGTGAAAGACAGTTTTTTAAATGTTGAGAAATAATTGGGAAGCATCTCCATATTTTGGAGATTTATATTTCGGTAGTAATAATCACTCTGTATTAGAAATAGTCCAGATGGGATAGAACATAAATGTAACAGGAATATGAAGATATAGTAGCAGACTTCTTAGACGCAGAAGACTGCAACATTTTAATCATTCTGAAATAGCCCAACTTAAATTCAAACAAAGAAAAACAGGTGTTACAAGAAATTTAAGTTTGAATTTGGACTTTATATGAGGTGTCAAAGAAACTCACCATAATGTCATCTTTATATTTATTTGATTTATCTACTGCAATATTCCTTTAAAGCTGTATTGACTATTTATACTATATATGAAATATCAGTATTAACATATTTTTCAAGCATCCAGAGGCTCAGCATTATTTTGGCTGCAAATACTATGGTAATAAATAAGTTTGATGCAAAAACATGGGGAAAAAATATTCAACAGCCTTTTATTTCCAAACATTAAAGCTTGCTAAAATGGAAGTTGAGCCTGATGAAGTGTGTTCAATAACAGGGTTCCTGAGAACTGATGGAAAACTTCTGTCTGTACCTACTTTAATGATGAGTACCATGCCCACAAGGAATGAACTTGTGGAGTGAAACAGGGACTGAGGACCAGCATCCAAACCCTCTTTCTATTTGTATTGTCTGTGTATATATAATATGCATGTATATAAGCCTATATAAATATGTATATATAGATATATACATATACATAGGCAGAGAAATTCCTCTGGAGCAGCCTTAGCTCCAGTTAAAACTGAAGATTGCCACATGTGAAACAAATTCAGTTCTTCTAATCTGAGCTAGGATGCTGGAATAGATGTATCCTTTCTAATAATATCCTTCATTTAACAGGCTGCACAGTGCCAGTGTTTTTCCCTAGTAGAATTCTCATTTAAACAACAGTTGCTCTTATTTTCATTTTGGTAGGTACAAACACATATTCACCATTCTCCATATTTGTTGAAAACAAAGGAGAATTGCGGGAAACTACTCAATAATTAATTTGTACAAAAATTATCACAATCTTACAGGGATGTACGATTTCTTTAAATATACCAGTTGGGATGGACAAGATGTATTTTATGTGTCCATGGAAAATGACAGCATTTTTGTTTGCAAATTTTGCTTGTAACTTTCAACTTCCTGTTATGGACAAGAATGGAATTGTTAGCAAATAAACATTCCTATAATGATTGTCATCTCTGTGATGTCTGAGGTTCCAAGTTTTGGTGCTCTTTAGCCCCTTTAACTAATCAGGGTCAAGTTTTTCCTCAGATTACAAACAATATGCCCTTCAGGCAGTTTATCTTATATAGTAAATTTTGACCAATTTCTCCTCATGAAGTATATTTTTACTTTCTATGAAAGACACAAATCTGTTAAAGGGATATAGGGAAGACAAGTCAGCCATTTTGAAAATTTACATCTTTTTCCATCCCAAGATTTACCTTTAAATAGGATTTGTCTGTGTCTGATAATTTTTTTTTAAAGTGTATTTTTTCGACATTGTTTCCCACACAGTGTAACATCACTTGAAATTCTTATATGGCAACATATTCCTTACCTCCATTACCTTTGCAGAATCAAGTTCACAGAGATGCTTTTAATCACTCTAAATTTCAGCCTTAAAACCCTTGATTATATCATCAGCCTGTTATTTAATGTTTTGTTACTAATGCCATGTCTTATGACACAGAATTTTCTGACATCGTACAGACCTACAGGACTTTCACATTATGCTCTCATCTTTTATTTCCATTTCAGGTCACAAATTGTATTCTAAATGGACTATAATTTCTTAGCTTTTTTTTCTCGTCTTAATCTTTGTTGTTTAAAATATTAATATTTTTGTTTCATTAAATATTAATTTTGAAAGTTTTTTTTTTTATTCCCCATATAACTTAGGATAGCTCTTTTTCTGAACAACTTCCACAAATTATTTAAATAATATTTAAATATTTTCAGTCCTTGTGAGTTTAATTTTTGTTTTGTTTAGGTTTTCATTTGTAATGATAATTTAGAACAAAATTTTGGGCAGTTCTATATTAGTACATGAGTTTCATATGGGATTAATCTATTTAGTATTAATCTATTTCACATATTAAACTTGGATGATTTGATCTCTAAATTACAGAGAAATAAAAAATTCTGTATTAATATTGGCAATTCCTTTTTTGTCCCTGTCTACTGTTTTTTTCCCCTCAATTCTTTAGTCATTCACTTCTAATGCTTTCAGAAGAAATTAATTCATTTAATTAGGGAACAAACCAGTTTGGCTTTTATCACCTGTTACTGTTCCAAAAGTAGTGGATTTACTTCAGTTGCTGAGCATGCAATGAAACCAAAAGCCCTAAGAGTCAACATCTTACATTTATAATGGTGAACAAGCTTAACTCAGTCATGAATCCAAACAAAAAAAAAAATTCTTTTTTTGGTTGTTTTTTTTTTTTTTAATGAATATCATAATCCATACTGTTCAGTGGTCACACATAAAATAGAAATACAATACCTGAAACTGCTGTGTTTGAGTTTTTTTCAAGCTGCTATATAATACAGATTTGTAGCAGCTGCACCACCATCATGATGGGACAACATTAATTTATAGTGCAGGATTTTTAGTAGCTTTCAAATCTCAACCTCAGAGAGATGTGCCACTGACTTCTTGTTAGCAAGAAGGCAAAAATTGTAGAAGGGTTCATCTCATCTCTACCTATTATTTTTTAATCTAATTGCATGTAGATTACTTACTCAGGTAAATTTGCCCTCCTCTAGCTGTAGGGGTGCACACATCCCATTTTATTTTCAGACAGATACCAGCATTTTTAGGTCCAACCTGCCCATGTTTTCAGATGGGGCATGTGAGTCATTTGAGAAGGCAAATATATTCACAAGCACAAAACCCATGGGGTGAGGAGCAGATCACAGATCAGAGAGGTAAGAATATGGCAGACACAAGACAGAACAGAGCTTTGTGTAGAGAGAGGTCAAGCTGAGAAGTCAAGGGCTGTGAATTACAGTACCACATTCTGCAGCAGTGTCCACAGAGCAGAGCAAGTTCGTGACATTAAGTCTAACACTTTTCATTTGGGGAAACAGCAGGACACCTGTGAGATCCTAGTCTAGGTGGAGAGATTCATGGAGGGGAGACATATGAGATTCACAGTCTCAGTGGTAGTAGATGAAGCTATGGGAGCACCTGGTAGACTATGAAAAAATAAAATAGTTTAATTCAGTTTTGCTTTGAAGTTTGAAAATTGACTGGCCGTTTAGTGACTTGGGATTCCCAGTTCTCGTTAGAAATCTGTCACACACAAGTGGCATGAATTGCATCCCAATGAGCTGTTTCACAAACATAACAGGAAAACTACAAGAACCATTGAGAGCCTTCATGGTGTACTCATTTTCCCAAAATTATGTGTATTAAAGTATTGTTGCTGCATTATACTTGTATTCATAAATGCATTTCCTCGTGTAGAGAATGATAATTCTTTATAAGGATAACCATGGGATAATGTGCAATTATGGCATAATTTACAGTAATATCCAAGACTGAAACCCACAAACATTCAAAAAAAAAAAAACAAACTGTAAATTATATATTTTTATGAAACCACAATTCCTATAATCTCTTATACAGATATTGTTTGTACAATGTTTTATTACTTACTTCAGTTTCTAATATTATAACATTTGGCATCTGCATATGGGTAGATTTGAGGGTGGGGAGTTTTTGGGTTTTCTTTTCATTTGTAAGCAACCTGAACAGACTTTTCGCATCTGTTCAAAATTTTAGCTCTTCCAGAAATTTTTCAAACACAACTTAGTCCTTAAATCTCACTAATATTTATACAAAATTATGTCTTTCCGTCTGTCTTAAATTTTCTTTTGTAAAGATCTGAAATGTAAAAAAAAATGTTCATACATGCAAATAGATTAAAAATTAGTTTTCTTCTGACTTTTCTAACAGCATATTTTGTACTGAAGTATAAATAAAAGAAACCTTATCATGGGAAGTAATTTGACCATAGAAAGTGATTGTAAAGGGTCATATTTAGAGAAAAAATCAAATTTAAGAAAGAAATATTCATCTAGTGGCTTCAGATTTTATTTAATATTCTATTTTTTAAAATAAAGTGTTGTTCTAAAGTTATCTATAAAACTTTAAAAATCCAAAAGTCATTTGATACTACATTTAAAGAAATAATTTTGGCTATGCTAGAAAACTACAAAATTATTTGTCTTCCAAATAGTTTGGAAGAAAAAAGAATTCAGCTTAAAGCTAAGTAGAATGAAATAAACTGGCTTCTTGATTGCTCCAGGTCAATACAGAAAAGTTGTTATGGAAATAAAATTATATGTATTTGACTGTGTGCTTTTAAACTCAGCTTTAATAATCTACTACTTGTGTACTACACCCTACTTGTGTGTATGTTTATATTTATATGTGAATGTTTGTACATTTTAATGAGTCTGTGAAGTCTCACTTTCAAATAACAACACCCAAACTACTGTCTGTTAGTTGTACCTGACTTAAATTCTGACCTTGAACAGCCTGACCGATCCTAATGAAACTGGAGGTTCAGTTTGCTATCACAACTTACAGTTTTGTTGTGCTATAAAAATGTTTGCTTTCCATGCAATTATTAATTAGATAGCAGATTTCCTCAGTCAGAATGCTTAAATGTTTAGAAATTGCTATATATCAGTAGTGATGAGGATATTCAATTTAATAGATCATTGTTATTTTGACAATCTAAATCTTCATTTGGGATCTTAGCTTTTGCATAACTTTTCACTGAATAGACAGACCTCGGGAATAAAACCCTTTCAAGTCAGTTTAATTTGGAATAAAATATAATTCTACTGAAACCTGTGCTCATGAAGAATTTGACTGTGTTTGGACTGAAACTGTTACTTTTTAAGGTTCACAGAAAACAAAGTCACTGTCAGAGGGAAAGTATATAGACTGTTCCAAATCTTTTACATTTGCATGAAACTTGCATGAGTAAGTAAAAATTATTGAATGCTTCAACATCATGCAGGTTCTATGTTGTTAGGAATGCCCATGTCTGTGAATGTCCTGCTCCAGCACTTTGCAAAGACAATAATTTATTTAAATGAAATTATGTTTCTGTGTATGTGACACCAAAATTTCAGAGATAAAACTTTTGTGCTGTGTTCAGCTAAGCACTTTAGATTAATTTGTGTTATTTTTGTGATAAAATATGAGCTGAAAGCTTTCAGCTTGTCACTGAAAAGCTCAAATAACAATCACTTGAGAAATCTTTGAGATACTAATCAGCTCAATAAAAACATGTCAACACAATATGCTAATCACTCACAAAACAGATTTGATGTTCAGTTCATTTGAGAGATTGTGTTTCAAGCTAAAAATGCATTAATGAGTATTGTGTTTCTTGGTTTTATTGAGGATGTAGCTATGTTAACATATAGAGATCATAATTCATTCCTAATTTCTGGTGTAAGCAGACACTGACAAATAAGATTAGTAGCTGAATTGAGACACCAGCTATTAGCATACTCCACATCCAGAAAGAGACATCTAGTCTGCAATGTAATCTGGAGCAACTGAAGGAAACTTACAGTTGTTTATGAAAAATTTCCTTGGGTTTAGAGAGAAAAGACAGAAAAGCATAAAGGTGTATATATGTGAGGCACTGTGAATACTGGCATGAACTTTTGGTGCAAATGAGCCTTGGTGTATAGTGCTGGCTAGCCTTGGTTGTGAGGTAATTGACCTACTGTTTCAGCAGGGTTGTTTGGATTCCCTTCTTGTGCACTAGATTTTTTTAAAAAATAGCCCTCTAACAAAAGATCTAGTTCATTTAAATACAGTAAAAAAGAAAGAGGAATTTGTACTGGATGTATTCGTCATATATTTCTATAAAATGCTACATTTAAAAAGAATCTGGCCTTTTAAGACAGATACAGATTTTGTTTGGAACACAAAAATTCATATTTAATTTAGTCTATTTATCTATCCTTAAGAACAAATATAATTTAAAAGAATTTCTGTGTCTCTTACTCTAGACCATGTTCCATCCTTCCATTTCTGTCAAAGGCAAAAGCAGAAGAGTGAGTGAAAAATCTTTCTCTACATATATATGGTTATGGACTGGGGGGTGCCCTTTATTTTCAAGCTGGGGAGGAAAATTTTCCATAGTAGTGAAAAGATTATCAGAATTGCACAAAATGAAATATTTTATCTTCACTTCTTATAATTCCTCATATTTTTACACGGTAACAATTGAACATATTTTTATGCAATGACAGCTACAGGCATTTATTAAGTAGAAGTCAATGTTGCCAAAAATATGCACTTGCAATTTGCTTGTTTATAATAATTCTTTGAAAACACTGAGATAATGAGAATCAGGACAAAGAAAATCACAGAGGAGTCATTAGCTCATGTTAGATATTTAAATATAGCCGTCACATTGCTACAATGCCTGAATAGAAACTTGCAAATAATAACACATGAAAAAATGTCACTGTTAAATACGTTAGGAAAAAAAAGATAAACTAAAAAAAGAGGATAAATATTTTTTAAAGGAAGCATTCTTTTTTAAAAGGAAGCATTTTTTATTACTTTATGAAACAAAGTTGTGATAGCTTTGGCTGGGGTAGAGTTAATTTTCTTCACCACAGCTGGTATGGGGCTGTGTTTTGAATTTGTGCTGAAAACCGTGTTGCTAACATAGGAATGTTTCTGCTCTTGCTGAGCACTGCTTTTACAGAACCTAGGCCTTTTCTTCTCCTTGTACCACTGGTGAGAAGTCTGGGGGTGCACAAGGAATTGGGAGGGGACACAGCTGGGACAGCTGTTGCCAAATGATCCAGGGTGTATACTATGGCTAATGGTGTCCTGCTCAATATATAAAGGCAGGGGAAGAAGGAGAGGGGGACATTCAATTGATGGTGTTTGTCTTCCCAAGTCACCATTATGTGTGACAGAGCCCTGCATTTTTGGGGATGGCTGAATACCTGCCTGCCCAAGGAACGTGGTGAATGTGGTGAATTAATTCTTTGTTTCAATTTGCTTGTGTGGGGCTTTTGTTTTACCTCAGAAACTGTCTTTTTCTCAGTCCATGGGGTTTCTCCCTTTTACCCTTCAATTTCTATCCCTGACCCCACTGAGTGGGGATTGACCAAGTGGCTGTGTTGTACTTAAACTATGATAAAAGAAGATTGGTTTACCATATATTTAAGTAAGTGCAAAATGGTTCTTTTTATATTTTTTTAATAATGCTCTCTCCCCAGAAAACTGGGAACATATTAGCAATATCTCTGTATTATATTCTTCCAAAACTACTGTGCATATTGATTACTTACAATATCTGACTTTATATTTTTAATACTACTCGCAGCAAAAGACTGTTTTCCTGAAAGGCCTTTGTTTTATTAATGTACATCTCAGAATTTTTAACAATGGTTCTATATCAAAATATTTTGATTCATTCAGGAATTAACTGTAATTCCAGGGTAGTTACTCATAAGATATTGCTTTCACAGACCACCAAAATCGCATTATTCTTGAGACTATTTCATAGTAGTTGACTATTCATGCAGACACCCATCTATAAGAATCTGATTGCATGTTAGGAATTTCCAAAACTCTTTCTGGCTCACCAATTTGCTGGTAGCAAATGCTCAGACCACAGAGGTGAGAGAGGTTAGAAGGGATAGCACTGGTCCAGCCTCACCTTGAATATTGTGTGCATTTTTGGGCACACAATATAAGGGACTACAATATAAGGAAAATATTAAATTATTAGAGAGTTACAAAAGAGGGTAAAAAAGATGGTGAAGGTCTGTGAGGGGAAGCCATAGGAGGAGGGGCTGAGGTCACTCGGTATCTCCAGGAGGCTGAGGGGAAACTTCATTGCAGACTAAACCTCCCAAACCCAGAGGTTGGTTGAGCATAGGAACAGGCTTCCCAGCACCAGCCTGATAGAGTTAAAGAATACTCCTGGGGACATTGTGTGACTCTTGGGGCTGTTTTGTGCAAGGACAGGAGTTGGATTCAATGATCTTTATGGTCCCCTTCCAATTCAGAATATTCTGTATTTCTGTTATTTTTTTCTGATGGCTTAATGTGAGAGGAAAGATTTGGCTCACCAGTGAGCAGAACAATGGTCTTCAAGAAACTAAGATTCTTCTTACAAGAACTTGCAGGATTTTTGACAACAGTGTGACTGTGCATGAAGGAGGCTCTGCACCATTTTAAAATCCTAGTCTGAGCTGTTTTGCTGCCTGTGCTCAAAGCCAGCCCTATTGTGTTTCTTCTTCTGGGAGATATGAAAATGTTCATCTGAGGCTTCCTCCCTCCTCTGGCTCTTACTCTCAGGCCCCAGCCAGTGGTTGACCTTCATTTCAGAGTGCCTGTTCCTGGCCATACAACTCCCTGATCCTCAGTTTAGACCTTACTTGGTAAACTTGACATCCTGGTTTGACCTCAGACCTTTATGAACTTTAAACTCTTTTGGCTACCTTGACTCTTGTCTGAGTTGGTTTAATTCCTTTGCAATGTCTTTGTTCATGTGAAGTTTTGGGCATGAAGCTCACTCTCAGGAGGTGTTGTACTGTAGACTCTTGGGATAGTTTGAACTAATATTTTTAGGGAGCCAGGGAATCTTGAGGATTATCAGTTTAGAGAAGAAACTTGTATCTGTAGATGGAATTTCCTAATAATTTTTCTTTCTTCATTGTGCTTATGAAACCCGATTCCTATGTATAATAGGTTAACCCACCGAGTTGGGCTAGGAAAACCAGTTAATGCAATCTTCTTGGAATTCAGCAGAGCTTTTGATACTGTCTCTCACAGTATCCTTCCAGAAAAAATGTCACATGTTATATGATGGGTGAGCAACTGGATCACAGGTTAGGCACAAACAGTTATAGTAAATGGGATAACATCAGGCTGGCTGGTCATTTGTGGCATTCCACAGGGCTCCATCCTCAGACCAGTTCCCTTCAACATCATTAATGACCTGGATGCAGGACTCAAAAGAATCCTGAGTTTTCTGCTGACAGCAAAAACAGAAGAGCTGTTGACTCACTTAAGGGCCAACAGGCCCTGCAGAGAGACCTCGACAAATCAGAGACTTGGGCCATCACCAGCTGCATGAATTTTAACAAGGAAAAGTGCCAGATTCTGCTCCTGGAATAGGGCAATCACAGTTGTGTCTGAAAACTGCGGAATGAGATGCTGGAAAAGCAGCACTGTGGAAAGTAATCTGGGGGTCCTGGTCAATGGCAAGCTGAACATGAGCCAGCAGTGCCCTGGCAGCCAGGAGGGCCAACCCTGTCCTGGGGGCATCAGGGGCAGCATCACAGCTGGGCAAGGGAGGGGATTGTCCTGCTCCACTCTGCACTGGGGCAGCCTCACCTTGAGTGCTGAGGGCAGTTTTGGGTGCCACCGTGTAAGAAAGAGCAACACTACTCCAGAATCAGAGCTGAAGTGACTCTTTAAATATGACTTTTAACAAGGCAGAATGTTAATCCAAGTAAGCCCTCTGATATTTGGTAGTGTACAAGTATACCACTCCTTTTTTTTTATTTTCTGCTGTGGAGAATTTAAAAAATCCTTACTAAATTAGAAATTACTGATACTTTATGTAAGACATATAAACTAGGTGATTAACTGAGAGACCTTTAACAATTATCTTATTATCTTTGATTAGATTGTGTTGTAGAAAATACATGCATTATTTGCATTTGTCCCTATATTCTAAAAATATAATTTCTATATGGCTGGATGCTATGAATGACTGTTAAATCATACTTATGCTCTTCAATATGGACACAGCTCCCTGTCTATAAAGATTGATCACTCTTAAACTGTTCATCAATCTAGTTAAAAGATGTGTTTTTCTAAGTGACAAGAGCACTAGCTTGGAACACATAATCTAAGAAAAACCATATGGTTATTTTTTAATCTGTGTTTTACTCACATTCAAATATCTGGGAAGTAAAGTACTTTTCCTTTGGTTCTATCCATTTTCTGTGATCGTTATAAATTGCAACTGAAACACTGAATATTCACAATAAACTTATAAAATGATCAGAAGTGACAGATAAATGAACTGTCAGATTTCATTTGCAAGGTTATTTGCAATATACATCTTGTCTCATTCACCTGAGTTCAGCCACTTGTCAAGACAAAAGATTCTCTTCTGATATAAGGTCCTTCTATGGATGCTTTAAATGAGTAGGGCTATTTTTTTTCATGGATACATTTCAACATCATTTTTATTGATACTTTGACTTAGAGTTTGACTTAGGGTTTGCCTGTTGCTTCCTTTCATTCCTATCCCATAAGCTACAGCCTTCATCTTCTTGGGGAGATGATATAGGATCCTCTTTATCTTGGCCCTGTTTTCTGGTGGTTATTCCTGTTCCTGTCTCAGGGGAGGCAGAAAATGGTTTCACCAGTCAATTTTTTTCTTAGACTCCCTTCTGCTCCTTAACATTTCTACTTCTCCTGTAGTTCTGTCACAAGGCTGATGAGATCATCCACTCCATCACAACTCACACAGCTGTTCTCACTCCTGCCATCCGTTTCTAGTTAAAGGCTATGTCCCACAGAGACCTGCTGCTGGATGGCAGCATACCTTGGTGTGAGCTCTGTCTGGGTTGCCATCTATTCTAAGTGCAGAGGAGATAACTTTCTGCTGAGAGGATATCATAGCTAAGCTCCCAAGAGCTTGAAGATCACCAGGACTCGTGGCCAGGCATAGCAGGAGTGCAGGGAGGTGGAGGCTGGCCCTGCTGTGGCATCTCTGAGACAGGACTTAAGGGGTCCCATGGTGCTGAAATTGGGTCCTGGGCAGAATGGGAAGGATATCTCAGAGAGGCAATAAGTTTTGTTGGTTCAGGGACCCTATAACTAACTCCTCTTTGTTTCCAATCATGGATCTTTTTTGAATATATTTTGTTGTCTGAACATTGTGTTTACACTTAGTGATTATTCACTGTAATGCACCACCCCATTCACAGGTTTAGGGAAAGGTAGCTGGATGTATTCTGAGAGGTGCATGGGAGAAACGAAGCATAACAAAGAATAACAAACAACTTCTGCTTGAAAACTTTAGAATATCCAGATATAATAATATACTTGGCATGGCTTTGAAGAGACTTTTAAGTCAGGATTACAATATGTTTCAAGAAGAAGAATGCAGAAGTGTTGCCGGGCTTGCAAGGGTTGCAGGGTGAAGAGAGAGACAAGAATCCCGACTCCATGATCAGAAGGCTGGATTTATTAATTTATGATATATAATACATTAAGACTATACTAAAAGGAATAGAGAGAAAAGTTCAGAAGCTTGCTATGCTCAGAATAGAAAAGGAATGAATAAACAAAGGAGCTCTCTCTGATTCTGTCCCAGAGAGAGCTTGGTCTTTGGCCTTTAATTGTAAACATGGAACATGGGCCAATCACAGGTGCACCTGTTGCATTCCACAGCAGCAGATAATCATTGTTTGCATTCTTTCTCTGGGGCCTCAGCTTCCTACAAGAGGGGAAAATCCTGAAGAAAATATTTTTCACAAAAGATGTCTGTGACACAGAAGAAGAGAAAGAGAAAGGAAAAGAGAGAGTAGATCACCACCACCCTAGGAATCAGTGTGGTCTCAGAAGCTTTCAAATCCAGGGTAGTGGAGTGCATCATGCTGCACACATTTTGCTGACCTTTTACCAGTCCCAGGCTCCCCAGGCTGGCCTATGCTAACATGCCTGTACTTCACACAATGCCAGAATGTTCCTGGCACCATTTTGGGGCTTACAGTGGCCCTATGCAGTTGGTTGCCCCCAGGAGAGTGTGGGCCTGTGTCACCTTTCACCACACAACAGAGCATGAGAAGCTGCTCCATCCCACCTGTTCCCTCACCTATTTCCCACCTGGCTGTCTTGAGCCTGTCAACCATTCCTCTGGTCTCCTGCATGCAGACAGCAGGGGTAGTGACCATAAATCAACATCAGAATTTTAAACCATTAATTTTTTTTCTTCACATTCCTTTGGATGTGACTGTTAATAAAAACAAACTATAACGTGCTGAGCAACCTATTTATATTGGCTGACTTTCAATAATAAAATATCTCAGTCAAGTCAAGTAAAGGATTTTGTGAGAGTTTTTGTTTCATTATGAAATAATAATGAAAAAATAATTCTTCGTTTAACTGAACTCTTACCAGTTCTCAATATTTCATGATTTTGATATCAAATGCATGTACAGACTTTTCCAAATATTTTTCAGGACAAAACCACAGTATACTATACTGTACCTGCTAAAAAATCTGTTCTTCAGTGTGATTCCATATTTTCTGCATCATGAACAAAAGACTAGCAGTACTACAGCAAGCCACTGTCCTGAGTTTATGCAGCATAAAGTTGTCACTTGACAATCCAATTTAGCACTCACCTCACTAAAATTTTAAATCATATAATACTTGCTACATGTAAAATGTTTTTAATAATAAATTACTTTCCAAAATAATGTCATGTTTCCACTTTACAAGAATAAATGAATATTATTTCGCACTCAGAGACTGCACGTCAGGAGATGTACTCTTTTTTCCAGTTGTTCAATTACAACAAAAGCATGTTTGGCAACCTTTTGGTGAGATTTTCGATGCTGTTTTCGTGTTGCATGACAGTAACTGAGGGTGGTCTTTGGGTTTTGATTTTTCATTTTCCCTTCATCTTCTGGTGCTAATATTGTTGTGATATGTTTCTGTTCTTTCAAAAAATGGTTTCTAAAACTTTTTAACTTTAAGTCTATTATGGTTTAAGTTTGGCAAATTGATTTTCTGATATGAAGAAAAACTTTCCAGATGTATTTACAATAAATAAACAACATATTAACTATTAACTATTAACTATTAACATATTAACTATTCAGCCCAACAGTAACTTTTCATGGCCACAAAAACTCAATGTATTTAATAAGAACTTTTATGTTCAGTTGAAAATGCTAAGCAAATTTTAAAATCCAAAGTTAAAACTATCAAGGTATCATCAGAAAAGAACTTCTGAGTAGAAATAAAATTTACATATTTTACATTTTCTTTTATTTTTTTTGTCTTTATATCCCAGGTGATAGTTGGTGATTCTGACAAGCTGTGATTCTGTATATTTAACTAAATTCCAAGCTTTCAAGATGTTATGCAATAATGGATTTCTGATAAGAAACAAAGTTCACATTTTTATGATGCTATATTGAGACTTTGACATCTTGCATATCTGTAGATAAATGACAGATTGAAAATTTTGAGCTATCTTGTTTAAAAGTAGTAAATGTTCTACAGTTAATTGAAAGAAGAAAGAAAATAAGATTTCAGTGAATTACTGACTGGATAAAAGCCTTTATTTTTACGCTATATCTACCAATAGAATATCTGTCTACCAAAGTAAGCCACTGACTAGTGGTATCACAGATGTAGATGAGAGTGAAAAGGAAGTACCTATTCAGTGGATTGGTTTTCATATCAGTAATACACCGTCATTTCCATTTGAGCTTTAAAAAAGTAATTGTAAGTAATTTTACCTCATAATTACTAATTTTACTTTATTGTACATTCATTACTATTCTTCCTAGGCTATTCTGAAATGTTTCAAGTGATGGAATTTCTATCATGTCACCAGTGAATGTAGATCTCATTGTCAATGTCTTTTTGTTAATGTCTTTCTTTCTTAAATCCTTAAAATTACTGCCAGAATATCCCTTCTACATTATTGAATATTTTCTTAAATAATTTATAGTTTCTTTAATTTTGTGAGGTATGAATTGCATTACTTTGATACTTTGTACTTGGTTCTACTTACATAAGAAATCTGTGGTCATATGTCTAATCTCTCTGGAACTGTTAATTTATCTTTCTTGTAAGTGTTCCACCTTTTATTATACCATCACCTATGAATCATATTCATGTGGTGTCATGTAAATCTTACAGAACATAAGTGAGCATATTAAATAGGGCTGTGCCTAAGATAAGTTCTCCTTGTTCCTCATCACCCCATTCTTGCAAAACAAAAGCAATAACTTACTATTTTTCATAACCATTCCTTTTATTAAAAATTCCCTATCAAGAAATTAAAATGTGATATTAATTTCTGAGATCTTCTAAATTAAACTTCATTGTATGACTGAACTCTGTGTATACTGCATATAAATTCTTGCTTTATTAATTAATAGGCAAGTTTAAAAAAATTCAAAAGCTCTTCTGTCACAGGTGTATTATCATGTGTAAGAGTCCTATTTCCTTTAATAACTTTTTTTTTTTTTACTGCCTATAGTCTAGATTTTGGTGTAAATTGGAATAAATTTCTGTGTGGAGCTATACAACAAAAAAACCTGCCTGTCTCAAAGGACTGTGAAGGTCACAGAGGGAACTTGCCATAAGATAAGATACCATGGCAGCAGCTTAAAATAAGCATAGACAAGAGAAATTTATGCCAGGAAGGAGCTTATTTCAGACCTGGTGGACATAAGCTCTGGTTAGTACCTCCTGGTTAGCGTATCTGTATATATATATTTAGCTGGACCGCTTCATATCTGGACAAAAATTCCCACTGTGGGAAAGGAAATAACTGCATATATATATATATATATATATATACATGTATCACCAGTCAGACAAAGATGACCCAAAGTGATGGGAACTGCATCTGTGACCACCCCATGGATATCTGGAATGGGACTGTATGAAGGTGGTGGCACCAGCAGACGGACTCGGACCCCCAGCACTGAGGAGCTCAGAGTGAAGGAGGACCAAGGGGATGGCTCTGGGTCTATGTGTAGGAACTATCTTCTGCTTAATCCCCTCTCTCTCTCTCTCTCCCTCCTCTCTATCTCTCCCCTCCCTCTCTCTGACTCTTTCCTATTTATTGCTATCTCTCTACCTCACATTTACTGTTAAATAAAATTCATATTATTGGCTTTGACACATGACCTCATTTGCACCTTAGTTCAGGCAGAGGTTTTCTCTCAATAAATTTGATCATAACAGGAATCAGCTGAGAAAAAAAAAGGATTTTTCTGCTAGATTATTATTCAGTATTGTCTAAATTTGAATTTGTACCTGTCTTTTATTTATAAGGAAGAAGTCAGAAGAAGCTTGACTCATTTTAAATTCCATTATATACTAATACTTAAATAGTAAATGGATGAAACAGATGTGCTTTTTTCTTATTTTAAGATTTTTTCTTATTTAACTTGCAGTTTAATTTGATCACTGATTTGAAGTGATCAAAGGAATTTTCTTTATTAGTTATTTTTATTAAAAATCCTGCTAAATTTCAATATAAAAGCAAGGCATAAGATTTCTCTTTAGAATAAGCAATCAATTTAAGCAAAATATTTCAAATTATGGTCATTACATTATACCCCTTTTTAACTTGAGCTTCCTCAAGCAATTCTCAAATCTTTGAAGTCTACTTTTCTCCTGTTTTCATTTTGACTATTCTTGCAGGAATTTTTTCTTTTAAAAAACTGTCATATTTTTAAACCATATTATAAAATAATTCATTATAACATAATTTAACCTTATATTGTAGTATGTGCATTTATGTGAATTATTGTATTTCCTGATCATAATATTAAAAGGAAGATTTTTGGATTATTTATTCTTTTTTCAAGGGGTCTTTATTACTATCCACCTCCATACTTGCATTTTTTTTCCCCACGTCAACTACATTTTTTGTAGTGCTCATCAAATTTAAATACTTCCAGCTACATATTGATTTGTCATGGACATTTTGGACTAAATTTCTCAGAGAGAAACTTCCTGTTCAACAGAAATGCCCATTTGATCAAATTTATTTCCCTTTCTGTCTTTGACAGAGCTGACCTGCCCTTCATGATTTCCTGGTTTTTTCTTTTAGATCAAAGAGAAAAAATATTATATATAGAAGTTATAGTTTCTGAGAGCTCAGAAGATTGATTTCTACTCTGATCTTATTCTCTTTTTCTTCTGTAACCTTTTACATCATTCAAAGTTACATTTGTCAGGTTTTTTACAAAATTAAAGATTCTTTTTCATTTGTAGAGATCACATTTTTTGTTTTGAAACACTTTATTTTTAAGTAACTGTCTTATTTCAGATATAATGTCCACAACAGAATCATAGCATCATCAAAATTAGGATATTTTTCTGTGAATCAAGTGATTAAAACAAGAACCTATATCCATTCATTAGACTTGCTTGTCATTTTATAATTTCATTGTTGATGGTATAAGTTAGATGGTATGTTTACTTAAGATATAAAATTATATATATCTATCTTTCTAGAAAATTTTCTCTCCAAAATAAAAGGCAAGGCCAACACTTGACCCATTAGGATCCCTGAGAGAAGTCAAAAATTGAGAAGTTTTGCATCATGTCCCATTGTGAAGTCATAAACTATTCAAAATCTGAAAGACTTTTCTCAGAGAAGAGCCCAAGGAGATCAGTAAATTTCTTCAAGGTGTTAAACTCTCAGCATTGCTTGACCAATATTTAACTTGGAAAAAATCCCCTTTTATACAGGAACATCAGTGTTTAATTTTGAATTTTCTTGTCTGACAAAAACTAATTATTTGAGAAATAATGTGTTTTCAGAAGGTCTGTGTGATGGTGTTCACAGGGGTTTTCAGATGAGGGAAGAGAAGAGGATTTGACTCCATGTTTCAGAAGGCTTGATTTATTATTTTATGATATATATTACATTAAAATTATACTAAAAGAATAGAAGAAAAGGTTTCATCTCAGAAGGCTAACTAAGCTAAGAATAGAAAGGAATGAATAACAAAGGCAGCTGTCCTAGACTCTCTGTCCAAGCCAGCTGTGCTGTGATTGGCCATTAATTACAAACAACCACATGAGACCAATCACAGACGTACCTGGTGCATTCCACAGCAGCAGATAATCATTGTTTACATTTGTTCCTGAGGCCTCCAGCTTCTCAGGAGGAAAAAATCCTAAGGAAAGGATTTTCATAAAAAGATGTCTGCGACAGGTATGGATTTTTTATTTCCCTTTTACAACCAACTGCAGCTACACAAAAAACAATCACATTTTCACACTGTTTTTCACAGGTGAAGAACCTCCTTCTAATATCCAGCCTAGATCTCCTAGACACAATTTCAGGCCGTTCCCTAGGGTCCTTTGACTGGTCACCAGGCAGAGAAGAGTACCTCTCAATCTTCTTCCTTCAATCTTTTCCGGGCTGAACAGACCAAGTGACCTCAGCTGCTCCTCACAGAGCTTCCCCTCATGGCCCTTCACCATCTTTGTTGCTCTCCCTTAGATGCTCTCTTATAGCTTAATACTTTGCTCATATTGTGGCACCCAAAACTCTCCAGCACTCGAGGTGAGGCTGCCGCAGAGCAGAGCAGAGCAGAGCAGAGCAGAGCAGTGCAGAGCAGAGCAGGACAATCCTCTCCCTTGCCCAGCTGGCGATGCTGTCCCTGATGCCCCCAGGACAGGGTTGGCCCTCCTGGCTGCCAGGGCACTGCTGGCTCATGTTCAGCTTGCCATCCACCAGGACCCCCAGATTGCTTTCCACAGTGCTGCTTTCCAGCATCTCGTTTCCCAGTTTTCAGACACAACTGGGATTGCCCAGGTGCAGAATCTGGCACTTTTCCTTGTTAAAATTCATGTGGCTGGTGATGGCCGAGGCCTCTGATTTGTCGAGGTCTCTCTGCAGGGCCTCTTGGCCCTTACTTAACTGAGTCAACAGCTCTTCTGTTTTTGGTGTCATCAACAAACTTAGGATTCTTTTGAGTCCTGCATCCAAGTCATTAATGAAGATGTTGAAGGGAACTGGTCTGAGGATGAGCCCTGTGTAACAGCCCACAAATAATACGACAGTCTGAAGTTTTCCCTTGCACTATAACCCTTTGTGCCTGACTCATGAGCCAATTGCTCACCCATGGCATGATAGATTTATCCAGCTGTGTGCTGGGCATTTTGTCCAGAAGGTCACTGTGAGAAACAGTATCAAAAGCTTTACTGAAATCCAAAATGGTTGCATCAACTGGCTTCCCTAGGTCAACATAGTGATTACTTTGTCATAAAAGGGAATCAGGTTTGATAAGGAGGACTTCTTTCTCATGAAGCTGTGCTGACCATTGACTGCATTGTCTTTTAGGTGTTTTTCAGTACCTCACAGAATTACCTTCTCCATAAATTTGCCAGGCACTGAAATGAGACTAACAGGCTTCTAGGTTTTGTGGTCCTCATTCTTGTCCTTCTTGAAAATTGGGACATCATTTGCCAGCTTCCAGTCAGCTGGGACCTATCTGGATTCTCAACTTCCTTTTTTTCTCTTCTTAGAAGAGTGACTTCTTCCATAAGGATAAGTGATTTCCTAAAATTCAGAAATCCCCAAAGTTCATGCTTAAACCTGAATAAGATTGAACCTAATAATTAATGATCTCTGATAACAAGATAATCTAAAACTCTCTTCTGGTTCTTTCTTATTTCAGTGAAATATCTATTTGCATTTCTTTCTCCAAATGCTTTTGACACCGGCATGAAATTCATCATTACAGATTAGATATATTCATTTATCTAGAAATCCTGTCATTGAGTGTCAGTTTCAGAGTGAATTACGTTTGTAAAATGAAAATATGCATACAGATCTGAAAAGTAATTAAATGGCAACTGGAAAAAATTCATGTTTCAAAACTTATTTAACACATTCTTTTTTCACAAGAAGTATGTGATGCAACAAGAATATGAATCATACTATAACAGCGTTGTAGTGAAATGCTTTTTTAATAAAGAAATCTTTGGTAAAAAAAAAAAAGGTGCAGAAGGAAATGTAGGTTAGCAAGCTCTGGTGCAAATAATAAAATAATATGCTCGTGTGGTGTATTAGGCATTTCTGTGAGATGGAAACTGTACCCCACTATCCTTCTGTTGAAAGTCATTCAGAGAATGGTGCTTTGCTTGATTCTAGAGGAGCCCCATATGTACCACAGCAAAGCAGAGCTGAAGAATCTGTAATCTGAAAAACATCTGAAATATTCAGTAATCCTGCATTGATTTCTGGTGTGCATTTTAAAATAAAGAGTTAATTTTAAAATGCAATTTAATTGCTGAATTAAAACTTAAATCTTCACTACTAAATAGTAATTTTTTAGCTTTTTGTAAATGAAGTTTCTGTACTTTTACTGTCTCTCTGTTTGAAATGACAGTGTTGTCTATACATTACCTGATTATTAAATTGGCAGCTAACTCCAATTTCTACATGAAATATTTTTACAGTACTTGAATTTGTATTCCTTGTTGTTAAAACTCCATACAGTTTATATATTGATTTTAAAACTATGAATTATCTAAATTTGATGTAAATAATTAATTCCTTGTTCCTATACAATGTTAGATTTTAATGTGCTTCTTATCAGAGTTCCTCAGGTAGCAAAATAGAGGATATAATATGCTGTAGTTGAGAAAAATGTTGCTGCATAAGGAATAAAACAAATCAAAAAGATGATTCAAACACTTTAGAAGTCTAAGAAAGTATAAATTCCTTTTTTGTTTAAGTCTCATGGTCTGGGCACATTTTTACTCTGTAACCTCCACGTGCATTACTCTACTTCAGAAGCTAATGCCATGAAATTGGGAATATACCTCTTGTAGCGTTTTGAAACAGAACAAAAAATAATAGGGAGAGATGAGAAGGAAACTGCTCTGCTAGGTTTTGCAAGAGTTCCTAATATGCAGCAATGTGTTGTTCCATGAAATTATACTGATAAGAAAAAATGTATTTTGTTGCCTAATAATTTAAGTTGCTCATTCATAATAGGAATCACTGTGACAATTACATTTATATGGGATTTTGTCCTCTTTGAATGCTGAATTTGTATTAATGAATATAACATTTTCTTTGAGTGCAATGTTGATAGCTGTTAGTATCTTATCCCATTGAGAACGTGCAGGAAAGTCAGTCTCTGCTCTTGTCTGTGCAAGATATGGCATTTCAAATTTTCAAAGCTTAAAGTAGCCAATTAAAAAGTTGTGGGTCAACCCTGGCAGGCTGCTGAGCTTCACAGAGCAGTTTACTGGCTCCCATATAGAGTTGGAGGGGACCATTAGAAGAGCAGAAGTGAGAAAACTTGTGGTTTGAGGTAAAAATAATTTAGTTAATTACAAAAAATTTCAGGGTACAAGGAAATCAAAATAGAATTCCTTCACAACTTCCTATCAGTAAGCACATATTAAGCCATCTCAACAAAATCAGGGCTCTGCTATAAGTAACAGTTATTTGGGAAGAAAAATGTAATAACTGTGAACTTTCCCTCCCTACCCTTCATTAACTTTTACCAATACATAGCAAAAGTTAGTCTTCCAAGCCTTGCATCTTCTCCAATTGTTTTGGAGAGAAACTGTATTATTATGCTTGATAACTCTGTCTTAGGCAGAGTGGGTTTTTCCTGCCATATGGAAAATAAGAAATAAAAAATTTCATTTTGACGTAGTTTTCTATACGTGTGTGTGAAGTTGTAAATTTCTGGTACTGAATGCCAATCTACTTTAAAGATATTAATGTTGAACTTTCAAGTTTTTGCTGGTTTATGCACCTTGTTTCTCATCTGCCCTACGTCTGGAAGTTTTAGTGTTGCAGAATCTTCTTTCTGTGTTTGTAACTTTTGCAATTTTTAGAGAATATCTCAGTGCTGGTGTTTCTCTCTGGCACACTAAGGCAGTGTGCATAGAATCCACAGCCAATAAAATTCAAGTAGCTGACAGGTTCACTGTCCTGTACAGTGGGCTTATTTAATTTCTGGTAAGATTCTTATTTTAGTTAGCATCTATTTTTCTGGTTTGAACTCCTTATGCTGAGGTGAACAAGACAGCACAAGTCCATATGTGGTATCTGAGAGACACCAGAGTACTTGACACTGTTGTACTTACCTGGCAGGGGTTTGGTAGCAGAGGGGCTGCAGAGGTGGTTTCTGTAAGCCATGACAGAAGCTGCTCCCATGATGGACAAAGCTTGTTTCAGTTGACTTCAAGACTGACCCATTGCTGTTCAAAGCTGAAGAAATCAACGGTGTTGGTAGTGCCTCCATGATAACATATTTAAGAAAGTTTAAAAAAACACTGCAACATCTGTGAGAGAGGAGTAAGAATGCCTGACAGAGCACACAGCCCTGCAGGCACAAACATCAGTGAGGAAGCTGGGGGGGCAGGGGGTAAGGTGCTCCAGATGCCAGAGCAGAGATTGCCCTGCAGCACATGGAGAAAGGAGGAACAGACACCCACCCTGAAGGTCATGAGGGACCCCACACAACAACAGGCATATATTCCCATGTTGTTCCCATATGTTCCCATGGAGAGCCCACCCTGGAGAAGGCTCTGGTAGGAGTTGTTGCCCATGGAAGTGAGCCATAAACAGGAGATTTTTGTCAGGAAACCTCTCCCATGGGAGACCCATGCTGGAGCAGTCTGTTCCTGAAGAATTGTACCTTTTGAGAAGGACCCACACTGGAGCAGTTCCTGAGGATCTGTAGGCATGGGAAGAGCCCATTTTGGAGGTTTGTATCTGCTTTCAATGGGAACTACCCTGCACCAGGGTGGGGGAAGAATGTAAAAAGCAAGGAGCACCACAGAGACAAAGTGTCTCCATTCTCTATCGCCATACACTGCCCAGGTGGGGAGGAAGTAGAAGATTTGAAAGGGAACTTGAGAGGAAGGGAGAGTTTATGGGAAAACCTTGTAGCATTATTTTTTTATTTCTCACTTTCTTATTTTCTTACAAGTAAATGTCAATAAATTAAATTAATTTTCCAAGATGAGATTGAGTTGCCTGTGGTAGTACTTGGAAATAATCTCTCTGTCCTTGTTTCTACCCACAATCCTTTTGTCATGTTTTTTCCCTCTGTCCTTTCAGTGGAAGGGGCCTGAGTGCAGCTTAGTGAGCAACTGGCAGCCAGCCAAGGTCAACCCACCACAAGCACATAAAAAGGCCAAAAATGAAGCATCCGGCATAACATTTTAAAGTAATTTTCGAATTAGTCAGATATACTGAGTTCAGCAAACAGGGCTGCCAAAGAGACACTAACCCCTTAATAGTTTATGAGAAAGGGAACAGAGTGGTGGCAGTACCTGAGACTGGAGGGGACTGATAGGGCATGACTACAACAGTTCTGTGTCAAAATATACAAAATTCCTGGCCTGGCTGCAGTAACTGCTCTGGTCTCAGGTTATAAGCTGTGTCTAGTGCTTCTCCCAGTGAGGATGTGGCACACTGGGCAGAAGGATGGACATCTTATGGCTGCACTAAACAAGTGGAGGATTCACTCTCATAAAATGGGTGTTGTAGAATGTCGTGATTTCTGGCAGAAAGATATTTCTCTCTTCACTTCTTGATGTGCACTTTTAAAACAGATATAGACCTATGATTTTTTATAGGGAAGAGGAAGTTTCAGAGAAGATATTTGGACCAGCTCAGCTTGATCTATGTTCCAGCACCAAATAAAAGTAGCAAATGATAGTAGCAGGAGACATTGCTCTGCAGGGATCAGCATTTGTCTCCCCAACAGATTTTCTGTATTGTGAGGTTTATGGCTTGTCAGGAGTTTAATCTGGGGCAATGCAGATAAATTGCTGAGGTTCATCTGAATTCTGTCTTATGTCTTACTGCTCATCTACATTGACATCAGTGATACTCTCAAGGGAGTTTATAGGCTGTAAAGCATGCAACATGGCAGCTCAAGGAATATCTCAATTCTATCAAAGGGAAGGGCTTGTAAGTGAGCTGATGGATCGAGTGAGTCAGTGCCTGGTTGGTTACTTGACATTTTAAACGCCACTTTGGCTTTTCTGACTATAGCTCTCTCTGAAGAATTTGGATTACTGGGGAGAGATAGGATATGCCTGATGGGCAGAGAAGTATTGCATTTGCTACTACGCTTCTTAGCCTATTGAGAAGGACTTTAAAATAGGGTTACTAGAGGCTTGTGATGGAGACACCTGATCCATAGCCATATTTGGCTTGGATTGAATAATGAGCAAAAGAACTCATGCCCTGGAATTAATCTGGGACCTGTAGAGAGCCTGGCTCACATACAAGGAAGTAAAGATGTCTCAGAAAAATATTTTGAAAGTTGGCTTCAAAGCCCAAAAATGCAAGATAACTGAAATACAGAATAAGATAAAAAAGCTAAAATAACAACAGCTATCCGTCTCTACTGTTGTCTAACATCCAACTCCTTAATTCTATAAATATTGCCATCAGGATGAAGCCTTCCTGATGGTAATATTTATTCATGTGAGCTCTTCCTAAATTGCATTTGTACTGCACACCAGGTAAATTTGTCCTTGAGCAGGGTTGTCTCTCACAGTTAGAGATCCCTTACTTGAGGCTATGAGATTCTTCCTAGCACAAGTGTCCTAGGGTGACATTATGAGGCTTGTATCCCCATACGTGTGTGCTGTTTATGCTGGATATCATGTTCTGTGCCTTTAAGACTGGCTCTGAAGAGAAAAAGTTTTGTTTGGGTTTTCTTATCAGCCGCTCCCCCATGGCTGGCAAGACACAGAGACGGGGCTGTACATTGTGCTGCTTTTGCTTTTTTGCTTTTGTTTTTCGCTTTGCTCTCTCACTCTTGCTTCTGCTTTGCTTCTGCTTGCTTTTGCTTCTCCTCATTAGCTAGTTTACCTAAACAGTCCAAATTTCTTCCTGGATTGTTTCTCCTTTCCTTTTTGGATCTACTTGAACCTGCTCCACACTGGGACCTGGGCACACCGAGAGTTGGCACCTTGTGGCTGCAGCAGCTGCCCCAGGGCTGGAGGGACCAATAACAGAGCGACCACCCCCAGAGAGACTTTCTGAATTTGTCATCTTTGTCAGAGCGCTGAAAGAGTGGTGTCACCCGGTATTGTTCATTTTGTGTGCTGGGGGCTGCTATGCCTGTTAAATAAGGAGGTCCTTTCCACTTCTCTCTGAGGAATTCTTCCCAACCCGGTTGGGGGGAAAGGCCATGTGGGTTTGCTTTCTGGAGGGGCCCCCCTTTGTAGATTCTCTCCCAAATTTGCCCCTAAACCAGGACAGAAAGGCAGAGAGATCCCTTGGTTGTGACAGATCCTTGGTGAGTGACTGATACCATGCTGAATTAATAAAACATTGCTAGTCTATGTAGCTACTCAATATTATCATAAACCTTGTATAGATAATTCTGCTCATCATAAACCATCCTCCAAGTTTGTAACTAAGGGTGTACCTTGCTGCATCTGTGCTCTGTAAGTTTAGAAGGCAGGGGGATCCACTGTCAACCATGTGGATCATTCAACCATTTGTATCATTCTTTGATACAGTAATTAATAAGGTCAACCTTGCTAAAAAATTTATGGAATCTTGGTAACTGCTGTTAAGCTGTCTTAAATTTAATCCAATTTATTGAACTATATTTTTTTTTCTCAATAAAAAAATAAAAAAACTCTTTTGAGTGAGTTACATTCCTCATGAGCAATGGATGAAACCAAAGACTGATGGGAAGAGTCAGAATAGATTTACCAGGAGCAAATTATACTTAAAGACCTGACTTTCTGTAGTACCTGGTGCTGAGAACAGCAGTGGAAGCTGTTTATCCTGACTAGTCAGGCGTTTCACATATATTTCTTGTAGCCAATTGGAAAAGTGGCAGGAGGGCTGGCCTGGCTGGGCTGTGGTCAGCTGTGTAAAATCTATTGGGATACTATTAACAGTGATGCCCCTCAGAGATTAAGACCAGGGCCAGTGCTATTCAGTGTCTTCAGTAATGGTTTGTATGGCGTGTAAGGATGCACCTTCAGAAAGTGTTGTTGACAGCAAAGCCTTGTTGTTCTCAACAGAGTGAGAAGAGAGCAGGACTGATACCAATTACCTGGGCAGGATTTACAAATGGGCTGAAAGAAGCTGTGTGAAGTCCAGCAGAGGCAGATATATGAATAATCTCATGCACCTGGGGACTGAATGGCTGAGAGCTGTCTCTGCAGAAAAGGAGCTGGACTTTCTGTGGACAACAGGGTGAGTATGAGTTGTCAAGGAGAGCTTCCACCTTGGAAGCACAGTGCATAATAGACTGTATTAACGATAGTAGAGACAGCAGGTATCCTGCCTTTGACAATTCTAAAAGTAAATTCAGACTCCTGCATCAAGTTTTTATTTCCCAGCAGAAAAAAACAAATGAAAGAAAAACAACAAAGTAAGCTTAGTAGAGGGCTGCAAAGATGATTAGAGGCTTGAAATATGTGATATACAGAAAGATAATGAAAAAATTGTTTCCTCAGTTTTTGGAAGGAAAAACTGAGGAAGGATTTTACTGTGGTTTTCAGCAACAGGAGGAGAATAGAAGAAAAATTAAATGTAAGTGGGACAAAGTGCAGCAAAAGATTTGATTAGATATTAGGAAAATGTACTTACAATGAGTGTGTTCAAACACTAGAACAGGTTTCCCAGAGAGCCTGTGAAATCCTTATTGTTGCAGATATTCAAAATGGGAGTGAATGCAACCCCAAGCAGTTTTAACTTGGGAATGGGATCTACCTTTACAATGGTCCTTCTTTTGAGGTGTTTGAATTAATCTCTTCCAACACTTGAGTTTGGGGGTTTTATTTGTTGTTGTTTTTGGTTTTTTTAATTACTTTTATTTTGGACAGGGGATTTGTTTGTTTGTTTGATTGTTTTGATTTGCTTTGTTTGGTTTGGTTTTTTGCGCTTTTTTTTTTTAATTTTTTATTCTGTGATTTTAAGTGGCTCTTATATCTCAACAACTTTGTTTCTCCAGCATTTCACTACATTTGAGCTAACTGATATATCACATGGCAGCGAAATTTTATTTGATGGATTCTGTAAGTAGAACTGCTGCTGAAATGCTTTAAGGATTTTTGTAATGCATACTAAACCATTTTCCCTCAAATGTTTATTTGGTATAAAAAATATTGGGGCTTGTGTGATGTCACTAACCACTGATAGTAGACAAGCTTTTGTTCCAGGGCATAAATACCATAATGTGTAGCATTTTTTAAAACATAAGTATGTTTACATTAAAAGCCTTCATGTTTCTTGAAATAGTGCTGTGTAGATAGTAGTAATGGATAGCAATGAATCAGTGTATTAACAGTCAGACAAATACAGAGCAGATAATTTTAAAATTCAATATTGGAGTATGACTTCAGAAAAAATTTTTTCATATTTTCTTTTCCCATGCTGCCTGTGCTGCCAAGAATAAGAGAATATATTAATAAAATTTCAACAAAGGCAGAAAAATCAATCGTTTTTTTTATCTGAGAACCTCTATAACAGAGTCACAAGGGAAATGTTTTACCAATATAAGTTTCATAACATCTATGTTCAAAGCTAAAACAACTCAATCAACATCTACACAAATATTTTTAAATGCCAGTACTTAATTATAATCCTAAATCAAATCTTAATTCAATCTGTATGTCATTATAGGTATTGCTAGTATGTCCACCAAATGGTGTTTTTTAACTTAAGGAGTGAGTCTTCAAGAAGCTGCACAAGAGACTAAGGAGTTGTTTTTCTTTGCTTGATGATATTTCCAATAGACAAATCTCTGCCCAAAGTTGGCAAGGTTTTTTTCATCCTTGGAGGTCAAATACTCATTATTAAATGCATGGTTCATGGGGTACCAGACTTACCATGTAACTCTAATGATCTGAATAAAATACTTTTTTTTGACCTTGAGCTGCAGATGAACAATTGAAACAAATAGAGATATTCCTAATTTATATTCTTGTGGGCATTGCTTTTATTATTCTCTGGACTTCTTAAAGATCCTCTAGAAGCTCACATTCTGCTTACTCAAAAATTTTCACTATTAATATAAAATAAAATGTCTTATACATGTACACACATGTGCAGTGTATAAAAGATTAGAAAATTATAAGTAAAATAAAATGACCTCAGTACATTCTCATGTATGAAGCACTTTTTCTATTTTCAATTTTTGTTCTACATTTAAAATTTGTCTACAAAATACATATGTGCATTTGAGACAATTTGGAAATCATCTGAAAATACTGATTATACAGTGTATTTTTAATTCTTTAGAGTTTCTTTTTCATAATAAAATCAGGAAGACATTTAGGCATTTTGCAGAAATGGTCTGTAATCATATATTCCAGTCTGAATATGATCAAGAATTTGTTTTGTCTTGTGCCATGCACCTATTAAAAGAATCAGACCCACTAGGTTAAGTGAAAGTAGCTAACCATGTAATAAGAACTCCATTTACGAGTTGAGGCAGAGGCCTGTGAGACAAATATACACCAGATGAAACACTAACTCTGCTCACTGTACTGATAGCACACAAGTGAGTATCAGTACGTAGTATTTCAGAGAAAAAAAAAAATTCTTTCAGTGGTGGGAATATTTTTCAGATCCCAAATGAAACAGATCTCATAAGTGTCTAACTTATTCTTTGGTTTATGCACACCGAGAATTTCCTTATGCAAAATTCTTCTGCTAAATGGGTTATTTTTAAGTCTAATCTAAAATTGTCAACTTCATGATGTTGCCTACAGGTAAAAATCTGTGTCCCTTCTCTGTCCTGCAGGATTAGATTTGGTTCTGTTGGAGCCACTGAACCTTTAAATATATTCTGCAGCTGACATATATCACTTAAAAATATGATATGCTCTGACATATTCCCCTCCAAAATCCTTTTAACATGCTGGTCATACAGCAGCAATGATACATTTCTTTGTGCTCAGACATTTCATTGCTTCAGGATGAATAAGTAGGTTTGTTTTTTTCTCTAAGAATATCTGTTTTTGAAGAATAGGCATATTTCCAAACCCTTTGGAAGAATGAGATTAAGTACGCTGGACAGCTCCTAAAGTAATTGTGATCTAGAAGCTTTCTCATTCTGAGAAAGCACTAAGTTTATTATTAGAGGATTACTTCAGGTTGCAGGCTAAGTTTAAGTAAAAATTCTTCCCTGCAGAGACTCATCTATTAGCTCTTGTCTATAAGTGGAAGAGATTTTTCAATACTACACACATAAGTACCCCTTCCATTTCTTTGGGGCATTTCTCATAAAGATATTTATTACTTTGTGTGCAGAGCTATGAGGAAATGTCTAAAATAAAATATCTGGAAAAGATTAGCTAAATCAATTCAGAGATAAAATTTATTTATATTGATGAAATAGTGATGCATATCTGAATGTTCTGAGACTCAATCTGATGTCTGAACAGGGGTGGAATACAGCCCTACCCTAACAAAGTACACACTGGCTGTGAGGTCTGTCCTTTGGGAGCCTGAGAACTCACAGCACAAGTTATATTAAATGGGGCTGCCGTGACAGAAAATCCCTTAAAATTTACAGAGGACCAAGAAAGAGAGTTTCTTACTGATTAATGTGTAATCATGTCTCCTGTTGGTTTCTGCAGATAGCTCTGCAGGCCAGAGACCATGCAATATATTAGAGTTACCTAATGTTTCACACAATACTTAATGTGCATCTGTTAATGCATAAAAAGACAGAGACACAGCCAGCCAGCTGCCTGAATAAGAAAAAAAAATAATTGGCCTTTAATTTCCCAAGACATCAGACTCCGGACAGGCTGATTAGAAAATTTTCCGTATATACCTTGGATCTTGATAAAGACATACTTTGAGACATGTGTCATGGCTTCTAAGTGTACAGATGTAGTTTTCACTCTATCTCTCTCCTCAGCTGGACAGAGCAATAAAGCCACATCAAAAGTCTTATGGAATGGGATAAGGACAGGGAGAGATCACTCAGCAATTAGAATCATGGCCAAAACAGACTTGATTTGGGAAAATTAAATTAATTTATTACCAATCAAATCAGAGTAGAATGACAAGTAAAAGAAAATCTGAGAACCAAATTCCTCCTGACCCTCCTTTATATCTCAAGCTGAATTGTACTCACAATTCTCCTCCCTCATCAGAAGTGCAGGGAGATGGGGAACGGGAGTTATTTTCACATTGTTACACATTATCTCTGGTGCTCCTTCTTCATCACAGAGAGGACTCTGCCCTCTGTGATGAGGAAGGACTCACACTTCTTCTCTGCCCCAACATGGGGTACCTTGCATGGGAGAGAGTTCTTCATGAACTTTTACAACTTCCTTCCCACAGGCTGCAGTTCTTCACAAACTGCTCCAGCAAGGATCCCTTTCCACGGGGTCTTTCAGGAATAGGCTGCTTCAGCATGGGTCCCCCACAGGATCACAAGTCCTGCCAACAAACTGGCTCCAGTGTGGGCTCTTGTGCCCGTGAGTTCATAGGACCTGCCATGAGCCTGTTCCAGAGAGGGCTGTTCATGAGGTCACAGCATCCTTTGGGCATCCACCTGTGTGTGGGGTGCTCCAGGGGCTGCAGCTGGATCTCTTCTCCACCATGGGCCTCCATGGGCTGCAAAGGCACAGCTGCCTCACCATGGTCTTCAATGCAGACTGCAGAGGAACCTCTGCTCTGGCCCCTTGAACACCTTATCCCCCTCCTTCGTCACTGACCTTGGTGCCTGCAGAGCTATTTCTCTCAGACATTCTCACTCTTCTCCGCTGTAATTGCTTGAGTGCAATAACCTTTTTTCCCTAGACTAAGTGATCATGTGCATGGATGCCAGCTGGCATTGCCTCAGTCAGACACAGAAGAAGCTTCCAGCACTTTCTCAGAGAAAACACCCCTATTACACCCCCTCTACCAAAACTGTGCCATGCACAACCAATGCAGCCAGATAGCTTTAAGTATAGGGAACAAATCTGAGGTCTTCTACAATAGTCAGAAAGTTATCTACTTCATAAATATGGCCTATGACTCTGTCTTGCTTGGCTTCAGTTCTGTATTCACCATTGTAATTGATGCAGGAACAGATTTTAGTAATGCTGGCTCTTGGCTTAGACTAGCTTCTTAAAAGTTCTCTTTCAAACATGATGCAAATATCCAGTTTCAACCATTAACTTAACACTGCCAAGATCTCCACTAAACCAAGTCTCTAGGTGCCACATCTACACATCTTTGAAATAATTCAGGGATGGTGGCACAACTGCTTCCTTAGGTACTCTGTTCTAATGCTTGACAACCCTTACTGTGAAGAAATTCTACCTGATGTCTAATCTAAACCTCCCCTGGCAAAACTTGAGGCCATTTCCTTTGGTCCTATTGTTTGTTATCTGGGAGAAGGGATCACCACCCACCTGGCTACAACCTCCTTTTAGGAAGCTATGGAGAGTGATATCATACAATCATAGAACAGCCTGGGTTGGAACGGACGTCAAACATCGTCTGGTTCCAACCCCAGTTGGAACATCAAACATCATCTAGTTCCAACCCCGTGTTCAGTGCCGTGGACAGGGACACTTCACTAAACCAATTCTCACAATTCTACCCAGCCTCACCTTGAACACTTTCAGGGCTGGGGTATCCTGCAGGGTCTCCCCTGGACCTCCTTTACTCCAGGCTAAACAACCTCAGTTTAGTCTGCAGTTTAACTTCAGACACCCCTCATAAGACTTGTGCTCCAGACACTTCTGCACCTTTTTTTTCCCTTCTTTGGATGCACTCCAGCACTTCTATGTCCTTTTTGTAGAGAGGGACTCCAAGCTGAGCACAGAATTTAAGGTCCAGCCTCACCAGTGCCCAGTACAGAGGGACAATCGCTTCTCTCATCCTGCTGGCCACACTGTTTTTGATACAGGCCAGAATGCCAGAATGCTCTTGGCCACCCAGGCACACTGATGGCTCCTGTTCAGCTCCTGTTGACCAGCATCCTCAGGTCCTTTCCCACCAGGCAGCTTTCCAGGCCCTCATTCCCTGGCCTGTAGTACTGCATGGAAGTGTTGTGACCCAAGTGCAGGACCCGGCACTTTGCCTTGTTGATCCTCACACAATTGGCCTTGGCCCATAGATTCAGCCTCCAGATTCTTCTGCAGAGCCTTCCTTCTGTTGGACAGATGAACACTTCTGCCCAACTCAGTGTTATTCAAACGTAAAAACTCTGAGTGGATAGCTGAAAATTCCATAAGTTGATGAATATTTATATGTATTCATAAGGCTTGACATCTGCTATGCTGTGCATATTTATGATCTGGTTCTATGTTAGACATCTTGAGGGAGGTCAGGCAGAATAAGCCCTTATTACTTTGCAGTGCAGCTTTTAATGTTCCTGAATTTGGAATGCATTGGCTTGGCAGGTTAAATGAATTGCCACTGCAGGCCTACTCTGAGCAATCTAAATTTCATGAAAAATAATAGAAGTGCATAAAATACAAAAGAACAGCAATTTCAAAACTTTCCTATGACTTTTCATAAAATCACTGAATCTTTGAAGCTGGGAGGCATCTCTGGAAATCCAACTTTCCTGCTCAAACAGGATGAATTCAGGTCTTTGTCAAGTCAGGTTTTCAATAACAATAAAAAAGATGAGTCCAAAACTTCATTGGGCAGAGTGTTACAGGATTTGACCACACAGTACAAATTTGGGCCTTACCTCTAAATAAAATTTCTTCTGTTTCAATCAGTTCCAGTTGCCTCTTGTCCTGTCACTGGGTACTGCTGAGAAAATTCTGGTTCATTCTTCTTCATTCCCTCTCATCAGCTATTTATACATACTGATAAAATCATCCTGAGCCTTTTCCAGGCTGAGCAGTCCCAGCTCAGTCTTTCCTTGAACCTAAATTACTTCAGTCCCTTTGTCATCTTTCTGTCCCTTCACTGGACTGTCTTGAGCATGTCTTGCTTTTTCTGACTGGGGAGCTCAGCACTGGACACAGCATTCCAGATGTGTCTCACTCATGCTGAGTAGAGAGGAAGAATCATCAGCCTTGGTCTGCTGGTGACACTTCTACTGTGGCGCAGGAGGCTGCTGACCTTTGTGTCAAAGGCACATTGCTGGTCTGGCTCATGTTCAGGCCTATTCCTGACAAGCTCCCTTTCTGCTTGTGGGCACTTAGTTTTCTGTGTAGGTGCAGGAATTTTCACTTCCTTTGTTGAATTTAATGAGGCTTCACCTGTAGCAATGATACCACACCACTTAATTTAAGCTCATGGTCTGAATAACCTTCCCAAAGTTTCCTCTCTTATTAGTATTACACATAGAGCTAGTCCTATAATTACCTTTTGAACATTAATTTGAATGACTGACTTTATACTGAACTTCTATTTGGGTGAATTCTGTGACGAACAGCTCCAAAAGAGAGGCCAACCTTTCCCCCTGCACAGACTGTAAGACTAAACTGATATTATTCTAGCTGTCATGTCACTATTACTTAATATGGTTTAAGATTTGGGACTGAGAATTTGATGTTGAATCAAATGGGGCCAGTATTGTTCAGGATCCAATCAAGACATTGGCAAGTTACCCATCAGTAGATGAGTGAAGAATAAATTAACAGATTTTGACAGAAAATAGAAACATGCAGCACAGAAAAATGAAACAGAAAAATGTTCTCTAGATTATATGAAAGAATAGAAATAAATATATTTTTTCTTTATGGAGTTTTTCAATAAAAAATCTTTTTGTTGTGGGTCTAGTCAGAAGTACTTGGATATTCTCCCAGTTCCAGGGCTTTCTTCTCAGTCACCTTCTTTCTGCCAGGAATTAATTTGTTTTGGTGTAATCCTGTATTTCTAACTCAGAATCATCTTTTTTGTTTCATACAGTTATCCCATCTGTCATAAGAATTGTACCTCTAAAATTTCTGTGAGAGTTTGTAGCAAGTAAAATGGTTTTATAAATAGATATGTAACATTTTGTATTTAGTAAATACCTGACATAAATGTTGTGTTAGAACTCTTTAGAAAGAGTAACAACAATGGAAATGAACTTTTTCTTGACATTTGATTAGGAAAGTATTGCAATAGAAATTGGCTCCATTCACAGATTTAGTAAATGAATCACCCTATTTTGTCTTCAAAAAATGTGGATTTCTTGCTATGTTTAGAAGAAGCATCTGGGAGTCTTTTCTTCCTTGTGCAGGAATATTTATTAGTGTTGCCGTGAATACAGAGTTTAGCTGAATTCATGGAATACAGCATAGTAATAATAATATTCATAGAATACAGCAGAATAATAATACATAGCAGAAGCTTTGTCAAAAACTCCTTTCAAGGACTTGGGGCACCTGATAGCCTTTAAACCTGATTCTAGATGTTGCTCTAATAACACAATTTTTCATCTGATCTAGGATCAGCTTCTGAGCCTTTTTATTTGAACTGTCCAGATCCAGATGTGCTCCTGAATACTTGCATTCTGTCTCTGCTGCGTCCCTTCATGCTTTGCTTGTTGTTCAGCTATATCCTTGTGTTATGGTTTAGCCCCATCTGGAAACTCTGTCCCAATCAACCACTTGCTTATTCCCACAGCAGTGGGACAGGGAAAAGACTCAGAAGAGTAAGAGGAAACTAGTGGTTTGAGGCAAAGACAGTTTAACAGGAAAAGCAAATTTAAACAAGGAATTAATTCACAGTTTCGCACAAGAAGGCAGGTGTTCAGCCACCCCCAGGAGAGCAGGGCTCCATTTGAGTAACCATGACTTGGGAAGATGAATGCCATCACTCCAATTGTGTCCCCCTTCCTTCCTCTTCCTCCGGTTTTGCATGCTGAACATGATGACATATGGTAGGGAATATCTCTTGAGGCACTTGGAGTCAGCTGGTCCAGCTGTGTCCCTTCCCAACTACTTGTGCACCCCCAGCCTCCTCACTGGTGGGATGACACAAGAAGCAGAAAACCCCTTGATGCTGCACAAGTGTTGCTCAACAATATTATATGATCTATATTATCAACACTATTTCCAGCATAAATCTAGAATATAGCCACATACAAGCTACTGTGAAGAAAATTAACTCTAGCCCTGGCAAAACCAACACAGTTTGTCCTGCTGTTTCTCTCTAATAGCCCTGGGTTTTATCTTGTCCCAGCTTCTTTCTCTGATATTCATTCAGTGAAATATATAAACATGAGTAAATCTCTTACCACCTTACATAATAGATTTTCCAAGTGCTCCATCATTTCTGAAGCTTGAATACATTCTGACACAAAATATTTTAAATACTTAAGTAGTTCACGATGACAGTCTTTTAATAAGAATTAATGGTTAGAAAGATGGTAAGAAAGGTGAAATGGCCTCCATGAATTGAGTCTTTGAGTAACCTAGACCTATGTAATTTGAAGAAGAAATACTTGGAGGGGAAAAATATATGACAAAATCATGCTGACCAGAGAATAGTCTGTGTACTCATTCTAGTTTATTGGGACCAAGGATGTGTCATGGTGCTACTGTGCTTATATACAAATATTTCATGCAGCAACAGGAAATGTTTTTAGAGCAGAAAAACAAAACATGAAGACAAAATGTCACATAAATAAAGATATCTGATGTCTGGTCATAATATTTAGTGTCTATGAAGTAAGACTAACGCATTTCCTGACTGCTTTATCTTAGCAGCTGAAAGGCAACCACAATAAGACTTAACGAGATAGCCTTGAAATAACATGTAATGCAGTCTCAAATTCTGGCTGGGAAACTGTATACATTCTTAGACTCTAAAATTTATTCTTTGTCTTTCTGTCAGTCAACAAGGGATTTGTATATTTCAAGCATAAAAATCAGCATTGCTGAAATATACCAATAACAGAGATCAGAGTGAAGTGTAGGCAAGACAGAGACCCATGGGACATATAAATGAATTATGCAGGATTTAATTGATATTTAATTGCCTTGAAAAGAAATATAAGTAATACAGAAGCACTAAACAAATAAATCTAAGTTTACAGAAGCACTTTACCAAACAACTAGCAATACTGAGTACTGGTGTTATGAGATTGCTAGCAATAAGGATTATGACTTTGTGAAGTCATAGCCAAAGCAAGCAGTATGGGTTCCAAAGGAGTAAAGAAAAGATGGACATCTTTCTCATGTATTTAGTAGACATCCAAGTAACAAAAACTGTTTAAAATCAAAAGAATGAAGAACAAGGCAAAGCAAATAGGCAGAGCATCCTACCAGAATTCCTATAAAAACTGAATAATATGGTAAAGAGTGTCAGGAGGAAAGGAGATCTTCAACTTCTCCAGCTCCTAGGCTTGATCATTATAGCTTTAATGGCTAATAACTACCAAGAATGGCAGTCACCAGTTCTAAATATATAGCATCAACTCTATAATGCATCTTTATAAAGTATACTCACAGGTAACTTAAGTTTTAGAGGCCAACTGTTCTGTACACATAGTGTTAAAGATGAGTATTTTGCAAGAATTGACCATTCAAAGTGCTTTGCTAACAAAAGATTTGTGTAAAGTTCAGTTTTAAAGAGGCTTGGTTTGTCAGTATTCTAAATACTCCTATTATGGTTTTCTCAAATTTCATAATTGCTGTTAAGTATAAATATATACTCAGTTACAACTGAGAAGTGAAGAGATAAAAGGATAAACTGTTGGAAGGGCATCACTGAAACTGAAGAGAAGGTTTTTTTTTTAGTTTTTTAGCTGAGATGAAGGTGAAAGGGCTTAATCTTAATTTTTAGCAATTCGTGGAGAATAAGATGTGTAATCATGTGTTCTCACAATCTTGCAGCCACCATGAAAAATAAGTCAGAGTGTCTGTTAAGTTTAAAAGGGCAAAGTGACACCTTCCAGCATGCTCAGATGTACCCTAATAAGTACTCCACTATTTCAGGCTTTAATCACCAGAGTATTTATAAGTGTTGAATTTCTGCAAAGTAGCTTGCTGATAAAATGCCACTGAGGCGATGTAAAGAGGTGGGCACAATTAAATTTCTAAGATTTAGAAGAAATTTGTTCCTGTATTAGTCTTCTCTAATTTAAAGGATTTATGTTTCTAATCTGTTAATTATTTATGAGCTTTAAACATTTTGGATGCACATAACTGTGTATAATAAAAAGGTAGGATATGTAATACTCAAAAATACAGAATAATATATATGTATAATTAAATGTATATATATAACAAATGGAGGGAAGAGTAGTACATGAGAAATAATGTTTAACGAATAATAAATAATTAAGGCTGTAAATGACCTTCTAGATCATTGAGTCCAACTGCTAGCCCAGCACTGCTGTGTTACCACTAAGACACATCCTAAAGTGCCTTATCCCCATACCTGTCAAACACTTCCAGAGATGATGATTCCACCACTTCCCTGGGCAGGCTATTGCAATGCCTGAAACATCTTAGCTCTTCTCTTAACTGTTTTTTTTATACTTTAGAAAGAAACACTAAAAAAATTACATATACAGTAATGTAATGGGTAATGTACTGAATATGTATTACATATGCAGTGATGTAATGAGAGGGTGTATTGTGGGTGAACTTCAGTCAGCAGCTTAGCCTGGCACAGCCACTTGTTTACAAACACTGTAATAAGACAAACACCATAATTCTGAGAGTCCTTCCCTTCTTCCTTCTCTCCCTCAGCTTTTATTGCCAAGTACAGTATCTATGATATGGAATATTCCTTTGATCAGTTGGGATCATCTGTACCAGCTTCTTTTTCACTTTTAATCTGCTTGCTCACGGGGCAGCAAGAGAAACAGAGCAGGCCTTGATGCTGTGTAAGCACCATCCAGCAACAGTGAAAACACTGGTGTGTGTCCGTGAAGTTTTGGTCACCAATAAAAAACATAATGCTGTATGTGCTGCAATGAAGAAAATTCCATCGTGGTCAACCAGTCCAAGGTGGTGAGTGCAGAACTGTTATACATTAAATCTTGCAATATGAGAAACAAAGAAGGCATTTGTTTATGCTAATTTGTGGTCGGTTAAAGAATGAAAGGTAGAAATTATTAGTGAGCAAATGAAACCTTCTGTAACTTGTTAATGCAGAAGATTGTGGACAGAGATGGTATCAGTAGGTTTTGAAGATTGGTTAAACTATGGGAGATAGGTCCATAATTTGATGTCAAAAAGAGCAAAGGGCTAACATCTCCACAGAAGAGAAGAAGTGAATTGAGTGTGTAAAGTAGCCAGAATAGGGTAATTTCCTACATCTACATTTAAAATATTGGCTACATATCAAAAATTGTAATATTTTAGGGTCCCAAACTTACTATGTAGTGCTTATTTTATTTTAATTGATCAATGAATCATGTTTCTTAGGAGGCAATATAAAATAGTATAGCAGTTTTTATATTTTCATTTTTCATAACGTTTCTGTCATGACAAGTGAGAAGAATCAGTTGTTTTTGTACGCCTTTTGCATGTGCGTAGTTTCTTTTGCATCCAACTAATGTACTTTCTGCCTTTTTTTTTTAATTTCTTTTTGATTACCAGTCTAAGATAGCTAATAAGAAACAAAAATATAGTAACTCAGTCATCAAAATTTTTGTTTCTTAAATTTTATATCATTGTGAACATTATCAACAGCTGATAGGATGGTCAAAGGACGGAAGTCACCTGTTTGCCATTGTTCCCTTATATACAAATCTGATGGCTCAAAATTATTGTTGTGAGGGAAAAAATTGGTTGATATTCGTAATTAAACCTGTTCTTTTATTCTGTCTGCTCCGAGCTTGTTACATATACTCTGAGGCCCTGGATTCCCTGAAGAGATAACTAGACAAATTCTTGACTGTCCTAGTTTGTCCTATTTTCTCCTTTTCCTTGGAAATTAAGTAAGCTTTTTTCCCATTTCATTTTGCCAAATACTTGAGTCAGTGAAAAATAAATGTCTTTTTAAGCAGACAGTGTAAATAGTTCTCTCTTAATGGATTCTATAACTAAACTGTAGATTAGATGAAAGAACTCTTCATTTTGGTTTCTTTCTTTAAAAATACTTTAACAAATAATGAAAGCTTTGGATCTCACACTGTATGGGGTTTTTTTTGACTATAAAATATGTGAGAAATTTAGGTTTTTCAGTTCAATTGCAGCCTTCTCAGGAGAGTAATACTTTTGAACTAAATTGTTTTCTCTCCTTATCCAGGCAATGACATCTTTGTTTAAGAGAAGTTATTTTCCTCCTCTGTAGAGATACTCATATTTCCAGTTACACAGCGACAAAATACATTGAACATCATTGAAATGATGTCCAGCAGGGAAATCATAAGGGAAAAAAAAGTTATCGTATGACTCTCCATACAGTTTGTGGGATTTAAGGGGATATCACAGAGGGCTTTAGAACCACTTGACCCTTTCTCTTTAGCACCTATATATATATATATATATACATAAATATATAGTGTGCGTACTCGTGCTCTTACAGGCCATAGGCAAGGATCGCCTCTCCCTCATTCCCTGAACAGTTTAGCATTTGTAATGCTTCAGAAGTTCAGAAAAAAATATTTCATAAAGCTTTTTATGTGAAATATTATTGCTAGTCACAGCGTGTTTTAGAATGAAACTCCGAAAATTACCGGATCTGCTATTTAGAGTGAAAAAGTTTTCATTTACTATGTAGAAGTGCTGGAAATTAAACATAAAATCTGTTCCCTCTGGTATTTACTCAAGAATGACCATTAACAGTATACATAATGTAGCTGGATGTATATGTTTTCCTAAACTAATTGAGTTCCAGAACCTTCTCAGGGGCATAGTAGCTGATAGATACCTGGTATTATTTGTAGAAGAAGATGTTTTTAAATTAAGGGAGAAGATTAGACTTGATGATCAGTACACCACAGAAAAAAGAAGCTATGGAAAAATTTTTCTTTGTTCCTATTTGTCCAGACTATAAAACCAGCTGGAAGATGTTTGTCATAAATTGCATTAAATTTTAACAATATAATAAAAGGTTAGATGTTTTAAATGAAGTTTTATAGATTTTGGGTTTTAGGAAACGATTTCTAAATAGAAATACCATATATTTCATAGACAAAGACAGGAAAATGTAAGCAATTCTCCTACTTATTTTTTCAAACACCAGAAATGTAAACATTTCAAAATGTCATAAATAAAACTTTCCTTCTCATATGGTCATATATGTATATATAGCTATATTAATTGGCATTATGTGTCATATAACTTTTACCTCATGCATCTTCATATTTTAAACACAGAAGTATGTCTTTTAGAATTTCAAGAACAAGAAAAGCAACAACACATACAGAAACCCACCATCACAAAACCCCCTTCAGACTCTTCCTCAGGTATTTTTTACTCAGATGTTGTGAAGTGGAAATCTTTTGAAGTTTATCTTTCTTCTTTCTTACTTATAGATTTCTCTTTCTCCTCACTTGTTTCAAAGAGAAAGTGAAATAAACAAAGAAAAATATAGAGACTTTGGGAGTAGACTGAAAATTCAGACACTTGAATTCAAAGACTCAGAAAGGAATCTTACTTTTATAAATTGGTGTTTCTTTATAATTCTGTCGATGTTTATTTCCTGTTTTCCAATACAAGGGAAAATCCAATTGCTGCAGTTATTTCCCTTTTTTTTTCTATTCATTAGGTAAGTAAAGTAAGTGGTTAATGAGAGTGTGAAAGAACAAGCAGCTCTTTCCTTTCTTTTCTACTATGAAGTTTCAGAGATTTCTTCAATTCCTGAGAGTAGCAAGTATTGTATCTGATTTTGAAAGACATCTGAAAAGAAGATTTATGTTATAGCATTGAAACTTCTAAGTCACTCTTAAGAATCTGTGCTTACATAAAAAAAAAAATTTGGGTTTTGATTAAAGGGGAACTTTAGTTAATATTATGGAAATGTGGAAAAAAATTAGTCTTATATGTTTCCTTCAAACACAAAAATAAGCTTCATGGCTCATAATAGAGACATTAACAAATGGAAGAGAGTCCAACAAGGGTAACTGGGGGATTGGAGCATCTCAGATAAGGAGGGCTGAGATAGCTGGGACTCTTCAGCTTCAGGTACAGAAGGCTCAGGAAAGTACTTAGCAATGTTTATAAAAATCTGCAGAGAGTGTACAAAGAAGACATACCCGGGCTCTTAGGAGTGGTTTTGGTGACAGAAAACAAGGCAATGGACGCAAACTGAAACATGGGAGATTCTCCCTTAATATCAGGAAACAGTTTTTACTGTGAGAGTGAATAACACATTGGCACAGATTTCTTGGAGGGGCTGTGAGGTTCCCTCCTTGGGGAAGGAAAAACCAAAAGCAGTGTGGGATGGTCCTGTGTGACTGGCTCTTGATGGCCCCACTTTAGCAAGGGACTGGACAGGACCATAGGTCACTTCCAATGTCAGCCATTGTGTGAGTCTATGATTTCAAGTTTAGGCAATTCAGACAATATCATGGTTTAATCCCAGCCATCAACACAGGTCCACACAGACACTCCTTCACTCCCATTGATGGGATGGGCAAGAGAATTGGGAGAGAAAAAGTGAGAAAACTTATGGATTGAAGTTTAATAAGTAAAGAAAAATCTGTTCCCACAAGCAAAATAGAATGAGGAATTCATAGTACTACACTGTACGGTATGGAACATCACCAATATTGGCTGTCCTAGATGTGAATCCCCAGCTGCCTCACTGGGGCAGGATGTGAGGCAGAAAAAGTCTCGACTCTTTGTAAGCACTGCTCAGAAATAACAAAAGTTTTGGTGTTATGATCTGTTTCCATCACACATCCAAAACAGTCAAATGCAAGGTACTGTGAAAAAAATTGACTCTATCCAAGCCAAAAGCAGTATACACAATTAGGCTTCTCTTCTCTTATAAAATTCTTCATTGTTAATATCAAAGATGCTCATGACTGAAGATGCCTATGACACAAATTTCAGTTATGTACAGTGCAGAGTGCATTTATTGTATGCTACTGTAGCGTTAGGTATGTTTTAGGGGCTTTTCACATATATTTTATTGGCTCAATGTGAAAAAGACAATAATAAAAGTAATGACAAAAATATTAAAAGTTCTTTATAAATATAGTTTGTTTTCCTCACACTGAACAATAGTTTATGTCAGTAGTTGTATTGAAATCAAAAGCCAGAGAAGAACAGTGAAGCAATTAGGTCTAAAAGGAATCATTAATGAGCAAAGGCTTCACCCATTCCAATATTATTGATAAAAAATTAAAGCAAATACTATATATTTTTAATTTAATTTTCTATTTAACTGCTCTGGGATAAAGGAAACTGCTGTCTAGGCACAAGAATAATTAGGAAAAAGAAACAAAAACTAGTAACAGCTACTTGCATTAAAGTAAAACTCATGCAAAAAATGCAGCAAAACATCATTTTTTTCTCAGTAGATTTGCTTGGATTTAAAAGCTTGTCAAGGTCTTACAAAATGATGTAGGAGAATTCTTCCTACTAGAAATAACAAGACAAGTATATGACTCCTCTGACTTGGAGAAAGCATCTGATGAATTTATCAGATTGTGTCTTTGTTCCATAAAGCCAAACAGTTCCATCAAATAACATATAGCTTAAAATGTGTTTTTCTTTTCAGGGTACAAAGTTGGGACATATCAAATGGAAACAGTAAGTGATAGAAGAGACAATTGTTTCTATGAGAATAAGTTAAAATACCAAGTGGGGAAAGACCCCATTTTAAGTTCCTCAACTGCTGAGTCCAAATAAATGGAAGAGGCAAAATGAGGGAAAATAAATATGCTGATTAGTGTTATCTGGAAACGAAGAATATAGTTTCAGAAAACTTTTTCAGATTTTGATACCTCTAAGTATTCATATGGCAAGAGATCAACATAGGAGAAAGACCTGTATTTTGCTCAAATATATGAGAAACTGTTATGATTAAAAATTGGTCTGGTTTTGCCTCCAGTGTTTCCTCAGACCAGAAACTCTGTCTTAGACTAGGCAAAAAGTCCAAGATAAAAATTCAATTAACTGGTGATAACACAAATCTTTTCAACAATGAAGTATGTTGTTGAAAAGTTCCCTTTGGATTCTTAGTTTCTCATCATAATCAATAGCAATTTGGTCTCAGGATTATAAATTATAACCTGAAATTTTGTTGAGCTGACCTTAAATAAGCCACCTAAAATAATCTAAGAAATATACCATGTAGTCAAGGACTAAGCCAATGTCTCCTGGCTCTGAGATTTTTTTGTCTGTACAGAACAGGATAGACTGCACTGAACTCTGCTTCATAGTGCCACTGAAAAAATGACAGAAGCGGTTAAACCATTTCCTACAACAGTCACAGAGGTTGCAACAGTGCAGATTTAATCTAAATTGTTTTATTTAAGTCCAGACACATCCTTTATACCTTGTAACATCAAGAGTCACCAAATTAATGGTGACTGCAAAGAACTGAATTTTGTTTGATTTTAAGGCATTTTGCTTGAATGTTCTAAAAATAATCAAGTTGACGTACTCAAATGAATAAGTTAGGAAAATATTTTTTTTAACTGTGCAATAACAATGTAATGGAATTCTAACTGTTTCCTGAAAACATATTTCTGCAAAATATGGTGTCAACAAGGGAAAGAGGAGAGGAAGTAGAAAACATTAAACAATAGAATTTCCACCTAAATATTTGCTTCACCTTGCATATAAACTAAAAATAATCTTGGAAATAAAAAGAGGATTATCTGGCTAATGGGCAGAATTAGAATTCCTAGAAATATGCCAATTTGTTTTTCATTCCTCAGCATGAATTTTCATGAATTAGGCTCCATGCAGTGACTAAAGGGAAAATGTGACACAGGGTTACTAATTGCTAAACTGCAAAACACACATACAGAAAAAAAAGTCTCTAATTAAATATTTTGATGAATATTAATGGTATTTTAAAGAAGGATTCACAGAAAAAAAAGAAGGAAAGAAACATCCAGCTGGTTGCCTACAGCATTTAGATTTTGATGAATGATAAAAAAGAAAGGAAATAAATCTCATATCCAAGTCAATTGTTGCAATATTCCCAACTGATTTTTGACTACAGCAGGAAAACATTAGACATTCCAGAGTTTGAAAGCAAGAGACATTCCACACCTTTATCAATCATATCTCTGATATTAGTAGGGATTTTCTATCTTAAACTGAGTCAGAAAAATTTGATCCGATCACTTGGTATTTATGGTACATAACATAATTTTGAAATTAACATAACATTCAATTTTGAAATTGAATAATCTAACACTAAACCAAAGACTATTTGCAAACTCCCCTCCCCTTCTTTGACAACTAACCTAAGAACTGGAATTTTGGTCTCACTCTCAACTGATTGAGCTCAGTGACCTCAGGTCTGGCTCCTCATCTAATCCTCGGGAAAACTTCCTTGCCTGTGTGTCAGAGAGCTTGCTTCTGGAAGAAACCTGGTCTTACATGGTATCTGCACTGGAGGTAAGGACACCACTGGATAATACCAGAAGAACACTTGTACAGGTTCATCTTGTCTTCCCTCAAAGCTCTTCCCCTGTAGCTCAGCACAGGCTTGGGCCAATCTCTGCGGAAAACATACAAGAAACCACAAAAGAAAAACAATACTTACTTGAATTTTCTTATAAACCTTTCTACATTTACCTTTTATATTTTTAAAATCCTACTTCATTTACCTGTGATTTATTACTATAGTTATTTCCTATTTTTCTCTGGGCTAATTCTCTCATTTCTGCGCATTGTTTCTTGTGAGCTACATTAAGTCCTTTCTCACAAAAATTGCCATGACAGCCTCTTACTGCCATTCCATTCCCTGTATCATCCTCTAATCATGAGTCTTCATTTCTTTTCAATTTCTTTGAGTTTGGGGTTTTTTTAGTTTTTTTATTTGTTTCTGTGGGGTTTTCTTTTGCTGTATTTCATATATATAGATATAATGTATGTAATATGTATATGTATTAAATATATGTTTGTGTGTATGTGTGTGTATGTAAAATGACATCTTCTTTAGTTTCCTCCATTTTTCCCAGCCAATGTGTAAAAATATTTAATCTGTACACTTTTAAAAACCACCTCAAAAATATAAGTAAGGCAAATTGTTAGGAGCTGAAGTACTTCACTTCAGAGAGTACTTAATTTGTCTGTATGAACACCTATAATTACAAAGCAAGGCTTCAGAATAAATGGGAGGGGAGAATGTGAACACAAAAGGTGCTTTAACCAGTTTTTGCAAGTTTTTGGAATTTAGAGGATATCTAAGAATTTTTGTTCCTAAGGAAACTGCATCTTTTAGCTCTATTTTCAGACCTGTCTTTTCTGATTTTGTTGCTATTACATATTTCTTGAGGAAAAATATCTGTCTTCTAAATACAGTACAGTTAACATCCCTACTTGGGTAAAAATATTAAGATAATGTATTTGAAGGAACACGTATGAGTACTAAAGAAGTTGACAGATACTGAAGAAAATGTATTCTGCCCTAAAAATATTCAAATTGCCATAGTTTTTCAAACTGGTCCAGTCCCTTAATGTTGCCAATATTAAATGTTTAGAGACAGATGAATATTCAGAAGGCACACTGAAAGGCCTCACTACAAGATTTTTTGTTCATTTGTTTTTTCCTAATCCTGGGAAGCCAGTGTCCTTTCTGATAATAAATTATTTGGTTAGCGTCTTCACATTGTTAATATTCTGTTGAAGAACATTCTGTTACTTATTATGGCATACTGTGAATAGCTATTCTCAGAAATTAAAACATGTATCCATTTTCTGTTCATTCTGTGTGTTGCTCTCTGCACATGTTATGGAAGAAAAATTAGGAACTCTCATTTCACATTTCAAACCTATTTAGTTAAAATATTAAAGAAGTGAATCCTGATCAGATTCACTGCTTGAATATAAAGCATTATCTACTTCTATTACATCTTGTCTGGGACAAGGTGAAAAGGACTGAACTTTGCAATCTAAGAAGTCTAACTTCACCTACTTGCATTTATTTACCTTTGCAACTCCTAGTAGTTTTGAAAACTCATTTATTACCAAAAGTATGGAATTATTTTCACTGCCAATTAGCTTTATGCTCATTAGGGAAAACAGTGACTTATTCAGAAATTTTATAACTATTTCTAATAACTAGGATCATTAACAGACCATTTTGTAATTCTAGTCAAAGAACCTGTATGTAACTTCATTTTCTGGAGTTTTTTCATTTTCTGACTTTTTTCAGGCATATCTCTTGACTTGGAAAAAGACTATGCATATAGAACTCTTTGTGCAAAGTTGAGGGTAGCTTATTTTGAGTTATAAATTTTTTGGGGAAACATGCTGGCCTGGAAGCAATGCTTTATATAATGTCCGACTTTGGAAATGTGTACTCAGATACATTTTCTGTAATATATTCCGAATGTGCTTTGACTTTGACCTTCTGGAACTACCAAGGTGATGTGTTTTCCATTTTCCCAGCTCTGCACCAAGATTGCCAGTAACAGTTTGATTTATTGTCTGCTCTAGTTTTTGAATTGAGTGATTGCTTCTTGAAAATTTTCAAAGGGAAGGTGTTAAATACCAGAACGGTTATTTTTCATCATTATGAAGATAAGGAGAATTATTATGAATAGTCTTATATTGCTCCTATATTGGAAATAACTCTCCAAACTTCAGGGGATTTGGAAGAATATTAGATTGCCTGAGTCTCATGTTTGTTACGAAAGATGAAGGGGTTACACCAGTTCTTCAGTCTGTTGTATTATTTGTTTTGAGACACCAGCTACTTGTAAAGCAAATGTAGTAGTGAGGTGTCCTTTCCCTCACTGATCTCAACTTTCAAATTCTGAAAATGCACTTCCTAATTTTTGCCATTCTTCGCCTATTTTCTTTTCCTATTATATGTTGTTGGATGAAGTAATTTTTTAACAAAATAATATCTTTCCCTTTGCTTAATATTTTAGATCCAATATCCTACACCCTTACAAAACCATTGGCTTAAAAACGTAACTCAAAAATTAGGGTTCAACTTAAGATCTCGCAAGGTTCCAAGGAGTATTATCTTCTGGAAATTCCTAAATTCGTAGGTATTACAATCTTGGAAAAACAAATGAGGTCTATGCATAACTAAAGAGAGCTATTTACTGTGCAACTGGTAGTCTTTGTCAATGCTAAAGAGAAATCAGATCACTATATCTAGTGTTTATTTCTCTCTTACAGAATTTTTGAGATATTATATATAAGAATATCTGGGGGTCAATAGGAAGTGAACAGAATGAGATGCTGAATAAAACTCACATGATAAACTTTTCAAAGTACTATTTTCTTCACAGAGGACGTAAGTGTTCCCAAACTGACAACTGTACAGCGGGTCAAGATACCATATTGTTAGGATAATGTTGATCAGAACTATTAAGGTGTTCCTGAGAAATGCCTCTGCTCTGCTAGTTTGTACTCAGTTAGTCTTTTTCAGTAGCAATCACAGGTAAGAAATTAGAATTGGACAGATCTGTAAGAAACAGGAAAGGTGGGAAGAAAAAGAATCAACTTCCACTTAGTCACATTACAGAAGATACTGCTGCAGACAGGACGTGGAAAGGACTTGGCCTTCCTCAGTGGCAATCTCCTGTCAAAGAAAGATTCTTCTGACAGAATAAAAGAAGAAAAATTTGGAGTGTTTCTCTTGAAGTTTGGATCTAACTGGTAACTTCACCTATGTGAATTGTTGTTCAGCGCATTGGAAGTGCAGAAAATCTTCAATGACTTCTAGAAAAAGCTTATTTTTCTGTATTGGCTGTGAAGATGAGTCCATTAACATAAGAATTTTAGCTGAGCACATTGGCTCAGTTGGATGAATCAGATTTTCTTTTTGAAGATCTACATAAATTTAATACTTGCAGTTTAAAATCCATGATATTATGAACCTGGACTAATTTACAATATAGGTTTTAGTTTTTGTATTTCAGAATAATCAAATGATATGTTTTAAAATACATTTTAGGATCCTTAAATTGAATTTGATAGAGCTTATATTTTAAATAGAATTCTTAAAAACTGGATATATATTGATACAAAGTAAATGTTTGCAAAATGCATCAATTTTAGCCTTTCTAAAATTTGTTTCCTTCAGAAATTTTTTGCTTGTTTTAAATAATGTAGGTGCAACAGACTAACATTTATTACTACATAATTATAATAGCTAATTATTTTTCACCCAAAAGTATAGTCACAAACAAAGAAGATATTTTTTTCAGTTTACAGATGTTAAAATGCTTTGTAATGTATGCATGAAGTATGGTATCTCAGTTACTGAAAGAGTTCTGTGTTTAGCCATAATGCTGCTGTATATCATGTTCAGATTCCTGAGAAATTACTTGGTTTTAGACTGATGTGCTGTTGCTATGTGATTAATAGTAGTAGCAGCAGGTAAAGATGTACACCGGTATATACATACCACTTATTCTCTTCTTTTGTGTTGTAACTTGAGAAATATTCAACTGCTTTACAGTTCTGAGAGGAGCTTCCTGGGAGCAGCTTAGGAGTCAGACCATTCCAAGGTTTATTCCTGTTAGGCTGCATGCAGCCAGCCCATGTTTCAGCCCACGCTCTGTGAGCATCAGTTCAAGCCATTCGGTGACTGTCAGCCTCAGCCACCGGGGACATTCCTCAATAAATATAAGTAATGCCAGCGTGACCTTAAGAATCATAAAATATAATTTTTTAATTCCTTATAACACTGTAATAACCCTCTTAGCATCTTCATATATACAGGTTAATAACATCTGGCTCCTTTATACGAGATACAAATATATAAAATACTGAAGTGTCACCTCTAAATACTTTCTGTATATTTGGACCCAAGATTCTAACTTTGAAAAGCTTATATCACAGTGAAAAAAATGAGAATAGTAGAAAAACCCTGCAATTTTCCTAATTTATGAAATATTTCATCATCATTGAGAACTCAGATGAACCCTCAAATCTGTTAATGAACTTTACCAGTATGAAGAGAACAATGGTTAGGCAGGGATACCTTCACACATTGAAGTTTTGCTTTAGGGAAACTCACCTTCAGTCTGTTTTATCTAGTGCCAAGTACCAGCATCCCTGCTGAGGCTTCCCTTTGTAAATCAGACTCAAGACAGCCTGTATGATGAATTGCTGCAGCAGTTTGTTACTAAGGTTGCTGATCCAGGCTAAAGAGTCAGGCTTCAATGGTACTAAGGTGTTCTTACTTTAGCAAGTGGTGCCTGCACTGGGTTCAGTTGCTCAGTCATAATTTTAATTGTTACACCCATTGGTGTAACACAGGTGGCACCACTGTCTCCCTGAACTGTGTCTGGGTTAATGAATTAAACAGAGCCATGCTTAATTACTGGGCAGAGCAATTACTTTTTCTTTACTAATGAATGATCAAAATAGTCCTTGACATTTAGAACTTTGGGACTGTGTAAACTAGCACTTCCCCAAATGCTTCTCAGTCACAGTTTAGGACAGTAACATTCTTAGCTGGTTTTGAAGGCTGAGAGATCTTATAAAATTATATGTTCAGTTCTCTGGATGCACTGGCCTTTGTGTTTGGGAAAATGCCTCCTCATACTTCATTTAGCAGCAAAAGTGTAATCATAGGGACCAGTCAGAAGGGAATTCATGTTAAGTCAGAAGGGAGCTCCACATTGAAAAAGGTTTTGCCAGTTTGAGTAGAAGACATTGAAGAGTTTGTGTGTGTTTCAGGCTGTGTCTGAGTAATCTGGTCTAGTGAAATGTGTCCTTTCCTCAAGGACAATCTTTACAGTCCCTTCCAACACAGGCTATTATTCTATGACCTTATGTAACTACTTGGTTTTTTTTTTTTATTTTGAATATATACTTTTGTGCAGAAGTATAAAAAAATCAATTTAAAAAAGCACCATGAAAGATATTTCCATATATAGATGTATATATTATTTGTTTAGGTCTTGTGAATAAATGCAGGGAATGTAGAAATGTAGAATATAGGAAATAGAAAAATCTGATTATGTGCTGTAAATAAATATCCTAAAATTATTTTCCTCTCCATATTTCCAAATTATATTTGATGTGAGAAGAATGGATTCAAGTCTTGCTTTGGGCAAAAAGAGAAGAAAACAGAGCCTGTCTAACCAGAAACTTTAGAATTGAATAGGTGACGTATTTTAGAGAGTTGTCTTTGCTGAAACAGTATGAAGCCTCAGTCAGTGGACATTAACTTTTAACACTGAGCTTCCCTGCAGTGCATTTCAAAAGAAGCCTGTAGACTATGTTTAAGAAGAAAAACAGGTGAAAAAGGATGTAGACACCAAAAGCTGTGGAGACTTTTAAAGCCTCCATGAGTTTTAAAATATGATTTGGGCTGGTTTTGGCTCTGAGAACTTTCATTCTGCAATTCCCCAAACAATTAATGATTATTTGGTTTAAGGGGAAAAACCTATTTCTTAGAAAGAATCACTGATGATCAGCTGAACTTCCCAATTTATTGAGTCCCCCTACAGCACAGCCAATAAAAAAGAGGTGTTCTGACTCACAGTCCTACAATTAGAGTCAAAGAAGCCATAAACTCTGTTAGCTTTGAGACTAATTAAAGAAAATATCTAAAAAATAAAAATTCTGAGCCGAAATCTGTTGCAGAGTCCATACAATTGAAATATGAGACTGCACATTGGAAAATACAGTGAGAGAAGCTGGAAACCCTGCTGTCATAGAGTGCTCATGAGAAAGGAGTGCCTTTCTGTAGACCTATCTGATATTTTCCACCGCCTTGGGAAATATGGACGTAGATATAATAATCAAATAAACTTCCTACTTTCCTGGTCCCTGGAGATAAATTACACTTGCATGCTGTAGAATTAACTATAAAAAGGCAATTTTGATTCCTTGCAACTATTTTTCAAGGAAGTCTCCAGAATATAGGTATGAGTAGGGAAAACTCAAATTTTCTGTATTACAAACCACAGCTTTGTCTTGGAATAGCTGCAGTCACCAAATTATTGAGAGTGTTAATCAGGATGTGAATCTGAGCCATTAGTTATCTGTCTCCTCACCTACTCCTTAGTATTAAAAGTGCCTTCAGCAATCCACATTCCTCTAGCTGGAATGAAAATGATTCCCTGGTATCCTGTACTGTAAAAAAAATAATTATTAAAGAGCAATTTTAGAAAGCATCAAGGAAGCTGTAATTTAGAAATTAATTTTCTGTTCTGTTCTGTTTTCTGTTCTGGAATATTCTGCCAGGACTGATAAGATCTTCAGGTATATAAATGAGCATTCATATATGGTTTTGCTTAATTAGAGAGTCCCTCTAAACATTAAAAGGTTTTGCTTAATCAGAGATTGTCACTAAGAGTGATAGAGAACTTTTGGGAAATATGAACAAAAATCATGATAGGACAGTCATCTTCTTTTTTTTCTTCTTTTCTTTCCAGGAAAAGTTAGTCAAATAGATTCTACGTTTAGTTGTGACATCAAATTTTCTATCTTCAAGTGACTTCGTCCTTCCTTAATTTTAGTGGAGGAAAAAAATCAAAGTAAAACAAAAAGACAGAAATCCAGACCCTTTTTGGCCTGTTCTGTTACTGCTAAATACAATCCAATTAGGATTTCATATCAAATCTACACAACATATCTTGTTTATGTCTTAATGAATTGTAAACAAATTAAGATTTTAAAATCAAGATGAAATGGTTGTAAATGCTTCTAAATGTTGGATGAAGAGCCATTAAATGCCTTAGAACATCAGTATTGTACTGTAGTTTAATATTACATTTTTAAAAATCTATTAATATGATACACTCCCCTCTAAGAGATACAACAGTTTATCATGAAGCAAAGTGAACAATCATCAAAATTATTCATGATTGTCTATTACACCAAAAACCAACTCTTAATAATTTTCATAATCTCCTTTAATATTTTTGTCTTTTATGCTTTTATTAAAGTTTAAAAAAATTTAGATCATTGCCTGTTTACAGAATATATTATCACAATTACTAGCAAAGTCATTAAAAATAGGCAAATAGATTCCTTTATAGAAATAATATTTTGTAAGTCTTTATGATGGGCTTTTAATGAAAGGCATAAATCTAATCTCAGTATTTGCAAAAATCTGTTTCAAAACTGCTTAGACACTAAATACTTCTGTTTTGTGTTGCAAATTAAAATTTCATAACCCAAATGCTGAGAAGATAGCTATCAAAATGCTGCTTTTAAAGAGACACAGAAGTGCTATGGAAATACAGCTTCTATCTTATCTTTTAGAGGGTTGAATATAGAAAGTGAAATTGGAGAGTTTCAAGAGAATCTAGGTGATGAAAATAGTCATTACTCAGCAATAAGAGCAGGGTTATGTTCAAGAAAATTATTGCATATGATAACAGGGTTGCTATTTGACTACATTCATTTTGCTAAGAGCATTAATCCTGGGGAATATTCTTTTCCTATGACTAGTAATTTGAGCAGTACAGAGTGGATAACCCCTTCTGGGATGCCTAGTACTTCAAACCCCTCAGCATATCAACAAGAATCTGCTTTGGGCTTCCTCTGATTTTAAATCACACACACACAGACACATACACACAGACTACAGACACACACAGACCACAGACAGACAGACAGACCCAGATACACACACAGAGATGTGCACATCCCTCTTTTTTAACCCCAGTTCATAATATCTGGATTGAAGTAAAGGCTATGCTAAGCAATCAGGTATGATAAAGGATGAAAAGTCTACTGGGTTGCTGTTGAAACACATGTTTTACAAGGCACAAATAGGCAGACCTGCTACAATCAAACCCAAATTTCTAAGATTCCCTTTTGTGGAAAATCTCCCCAAACCCAATAGTTTTAAGTTGGAGTGAGCTACTCAGGAGATAGATATTCTTTCAGCCTTGAATTATGAAAGCAGACATAAATTTTCTCCCCTGATCTTCAAAAGCTGATAATGTTAGCCAAGAAAACCAGGAACTGTAGTTTTAACTGGAAATTCTGCAGATTCAGATTAAGCAGTTAACTAGCTTTTTCTAGTGAAAAATGTCCCTGCCCATGCATTTGGAACTAGATGATCTTTATGTTCCCTTTCAACCCAAATCTTTCAATGATTCTAAGAAATCTGAGAACATTTTCAAGCATATACTATTATGTAAAACACTAGTTTCAACTTGAATTTGAAATATATTTGAATTTCTGTTAGTAATACTCTCTATCTCTTTCAGCAAAATATTCATAGTCTGTATTTTAATTTAGATTTTTATTTAATGTGTTTCTTACTGCATACTTTTTTAACCTCAAAAGACATTCTGAACTGCACTTCTGTTACTTAAACATCTATTTGTATTTTATTGCAAAACAGTATAGAAAAATAATTACATACAAAAGCTGGAATTAATCATCTGAATTGGGTACCATGAAAAGTAGCACAGTGCAGAGCTGAAGAAATGAAACAGGTGAATAAATATGAAAAGAAGGATTATCCTCCTTTAATATTTTCTCTATGTTATAAAATTTATAATTATGCTCATTATTGAATTCAGAAGATTTTATGCACTAAATAATAACAGACCTTTTCTCTGAAGAGCAAATAATTTTTTCCCCTCAAGTAGAATATTTTTCTTTGCTAAACCCCTGACTTTTTTCTCAGAAAAAACAACAAAATTAGGTTTTTTACTAACATATCAAAGCATCATTACTCCTGCTTCTGAATTGAATCTCAACTGAGTGTGGGAGTAACTTCTTGCATGTGTTTTATTGCTTCTATGAAAATGAGGGCTGACTGTGGCAGGGTTCCTACACAGTCAGTGTGTCCCAGAGCCAGGATGGGAGAGTTATTTACTTTTAGAGCAGCAATCAGTACAAGCCCTGATGCAAAACAGCCAGACACTCTCTGCATAATCTTTCTCTTCTAGATCACCACATGGTAAGAGGGAAAGAAATAAACAGCACATCCAAATATACACCTAATAAGTCTGAAATATCCAGCAATAATTCCACAATGACAACAACAAAAAACAAGTGTTAACTGCAGTGCTGACATGACACCAATGCTGTGTTTCAGTGAAGTAAAAATGATATATTACATAGTTTTAATGCTTACAGTTGGTGTTCACATATGGAGCTCTTTGTTTCATGGTTTGAAGTGCATGACAACCATAGTGGGAAATAAAATTAAAGATTTGAAACAGAGATATAAATGTTGTGAAAATAAAGAGAGGGAAGGATCAGGACATGATGCATTTCAGCAAGGTTCAATCAATATTATGATATGATCAACACTTGAAATTTAAGATCCTAAACCATAGCAATATAAATCAAGGAAAGAAGATATTCACACTCTTAGAATGTGACAAGAGAAAAAACAATGGCAAAATCCAAAAAAAGAAGTCAAAACTATACAAAAAAAAAAAAAAAAAGAAAAATGAAAAGAAAAAGAAAAAGAAAAAAGGGAAAGTCTTATTAACAGGAAAAGTAGTCAAGAAAATTCTCAGATTGCAAAGGAATTTGGGACAATCAGGATTGCTCAGAACTATCTCACTTTAAATAATAATAAGTTCTCCAGAAAATGCTGAGGATCAAAATGTGCAATGAGAGAAGGCTTTTGTGGTTCTGTCACTTATGATTCATTAGAATTTTTGTTTTCTTGTTGATTTCCTTTATAATTGGCTCAGAAACAACCCTCTAGGCATTAACCGGATTAGATTACTCTATTAAAGTATCATTAGTTTAAAAAATATTTTCCCTCTGTCAAGTTTACTCTAGGATGTACTTTCAGTGCTGTGGGTGATTTTAATTTAGATTAATCTCTGGTGATTTAATTGCATCCAGGTGTCATGGATGTCCTTATTTACTGTTTCCAGGGTTTTAGCTTCCTCCCTGGAATTGACTGCCAAAATTGTGCTGCCCTGTTTTATTTTGTCTGGTGGATGGTAGCTTCAGACAAGGCATGCTGCACCCCCACAGAGCCATCACATCTGTATGCTCTCTATTTTGCATGGCTTCTTGGGTTTTTTTCTTTCTTTTTGGTGTGGAAATGTGATCCAAAGATTACAGTAGCAATGCAATATTCATGTAATTCTGAAGATCAAAAATCTAAGGCCTCCATGTTCCCAATGAATGCTTATTTTAGAATGCGGAAGAGGATAAAAAGGGGGTAAAACAGCTGGTTCAGAAGTTTCATTGCATTGTGCAAGGTTAAGGAAGATTTTAAAAAAGTAAAAATACTTCAAACTTTTCATTTTAAGAAGACTAAGCAGAGACAGGAAAAACAGAAAAAAAGACTTTATCTCTTACATTCAGAACTACAGCTCAGCTCTGTTTTCACTCCCATTCCCTAGTGCCTTCTTCCTACCCTTCCCTTATCTCAAATGCCCTTGCTTCATCATTCCTTTAATCTATGGCAACAAAATCTAGAGCTCATCTTCCACTTGCAGGATGCCTCTATCAAATAAATCATTGATAAAATACTTGATTCAAAAATTCCTTTTACTTGTTATTGCTCGTGAGTTGCCACAATTTCCATAGTAAATCAGCACTTAAATTATGTATATTTTCTCAGTAAATATATTAATAACAAAAATTCTTGCTATCTTTCCAAGAGGAGAGAGTGGAAATTTTCTGCTTTAAATATTCATATAAATAAATGCATGATACCTAATCTATACCATGTATAACTGATAGTCAAATGAATATAATTTCTATTAACCTTCAGAAACATTTGTAATCTTAAAATACATCTTTGAAATATGGATGTGTGGTATTTAATGTATTCACTTGCATATCTCATGTCTATAAACATATCATATGAAAGACTGGAGTACTAGAACCCATGGTAATAAAACCTGGAATGTTGTCTTCTATTTTTTTTTCTCTTTTTAAACATGTAGCTAATAAAACCTGATTTGTATGTCATGGTCTTTGCACCTTTTTCTTTTTGTACTAAAATTGTTTTAACATTTTTCAGCTACCACATTTCATAAATAAAAAAAAAATAGTAAACTTGAAGTAAATAAAACAAATTTAAGCAACTGAAAACTTTTCATTATCAGTAAATGATAGGACATTCAATCGCACATATACATATTTTTTGCCCACATTTGCATCAAAAGTGTTTGTCTGACCATGTGGAAGTTGTCTTGGAGGGTTTTAATGATTAATGTCCCCTTAGAGTTGTCTGAGATCTAGATCCAGGAGGTAATTTAGATCCCATTCTTCAAAAGTACAACTCTTCCAACCAATTTTGATGAAATTTGGTGATCTAAAGTCACTATCTTGCACAATTATATGCAGGTGTCCCTTACCCAGACATGTCTGAAGTCCTTCTGTCTTGACTAAGACAACCTGCTGATATTTAGGCTGGATCTCAATGGGAAAATTATTTGAATTATGTGATTTTCATTTTATTTTAAATTTGGACTTCTCTATTGGAGGCTTGTCCTGAGACCATCAACTGCAGCAATATTTGTGCTCACATCTATGCCTGAACTGCTGCTTCCCATTAGGCTCATGCAGCCTTGTCTAGACAAAAACCATCCAGGCAGGGTCCACAGCAGTTTTCAATTATACTGGCCAGAACCTGAGCACGCCACAACATCCTGAGCAGTCCGTGGTGCTCACAGACGAATTTGCCCACAGTGACCTTAGCCCTGGACATAAAACTCTATTCTGTTGGACTCTTCAGAGCTCTCAGGGGAGCTTATTCATCAGGAGTGAAATCATCAAGGTGATTCTGATTCATAGCCCATCACCTCAGTCTCTTAACTTCTGTGATAGAAAAGTACCCAAGTAAGGTATATCTCACAGTATAAAGCAGATGTAAGACAGTAAATCCTTGCTTTATGTGTTTGGCTCTTTCAGTTTTCTTCAGCTTCTACTGAGACAAAATGAACTTTAATTTACTAAGACAATATAAATACCTACTTCACATAACCCACACTTCAAGTATATCCTCCAGCTTTATGACATAAAACCATGTTTTGTTAATGGGGATGTAGTCTATATTCCACTTGGATCTTTTTAGAATAAATTGATGAATTTTATTGGGTAAAATATCCTGAAAGGCTGTTTTTTTAAATACATTGTAAACAATAGGCTAAGGACAACATAACTGTAACAGTAAATACTTTGAAAATTGTCAAAACTAGAGTTTTATCCAGAAGCTTTGTATCAACAGCTATATAATGAAGTAACAATTTAGATCAACTCTATGTTATGGACCACCGTGCTGGCAGTTTCAGATGAAAAGTATGTCAGTATGTACTGAAAGTCCTCAGCCTGAGTGCTGGTCATTCTGTCATATGAAATGATCTGCATGATCTAGGCCCATTGATTTCTCATAAGGAATATGTATTAACATATAGGTATGCTCAAATGCTAAAGGTGGGTGGAAAATATAGACATTTTCCTAAAAAGTCCAAAAATTTTACTTTAAAGAATAAAGATAATATGAGTTAGTGTGGGGAAAGACTTCTGAAGGTGTGTGAACTGAAGGAAGAATGCAAGAGAGAGGGTTTCAAAGAAAGCACGAACACAGATTTTCTTTCAGTTTCCATGGAAACAATGAAATTTTAAAAAATCCATTATCCCAACTCAGAAGAAACAGCAAATTAGTGTGATCACTGACCTACAGCAAATATTTAAGACTCTTGTCAATGTCCCTTTTGGCCCATCCAGTCAGCCAGGGTTCCCAGTTCCACCCTGTGGACTCATTTAAACACTGATCTATGACAATTCATCCTATTTGCTCCAAGGCAGAAGATCTCTACCTGTCACTACCACCATTACTCTGAATCCTACCAGGTAGAAGGAAAAAGTGCTGGTAACAACACTGACCTCCCTTCTCTTTGAGGGTCAGTATCTCATTTGTGCCAGCACCCATTGTTATACATTAAATCATAACAAGGAATTGATCCAGCTTTAAAAAAAAAATAAACAAACATAAAAGTCCACAAATCACAAATCTACTGTGAGTGTGTTTCTTAATGCTTTGTTCACACAATCTTATGACACATTTCTATTGGGAAATTTCAAGGTGGAAAATTGGCCAGTCTCCAAGTTCTCCAAGTTCCTTCTACTTTCTTAGTTTTCAGATTCTTCCACTTTATAAAGTTTCTGTTAATTTCTTTTTTTGCAAAATTACAAATTAAGCTAAAATAAAAATGCCATAAATAAAGACTTTAACATCTTGGAATAGCAATACAGTAAAAAGGTGCAAATAGGCATCCTAAGGCAATTTATAATACTGAAGGTAGACACCGGGCAATTTTTTTTTGACATTTCTATTTTTCTTTCAAATATTATTCTTATAAACAGGGAGAACTTAAATGTCAATACCAATACCAGTTCAAAATAGTCATGTTACCCTTTTTATTTTCCAGGGGTTTCCTTATTATAAATAAATGACCCTGATAACAGGTGTAAAATTCAGTGTATAATAAAAGCATAAAATACCTTCTATTCTGTAACTCTGAGCTTCTGTCTTTCAGGTAAGCACACTGGATGCAATGTGCTTACTGATTAGAGATAAGACATGTCCTTTCCTATGCAATGTTGATTTTTTTGTGCACATGGCTTTCTTGAAGCAAAAGTTGTCTCTAAGGTTTTTGTTCTTAGAGAAATGTATCAATTGCAGAATGCAGTATTTTACATGGATTTGAATAAGATTAAGTTCATAGCAGATATTTACTACATCTACTTCTGTACTAGCAGCTATGCAATGCAGAGATTTTTGTGGAAATAGTTGTTCTCAGGCCAGAAAACAGATTATGAACCTCAGATACAGACCACATAAGGAAAACTGCATCCAGTTTTCACTTCCAGTATAAAGAAAGAATTAGATAAAATCTAATGGGTTTAGTAAAAGGACGCAAGTCTGGATGGGGCTACAGAACTTACCCTCAGAGTAGCAGCTGGGGAAGCTGGGCTTGTTCAGGCTGAAGGGATGTGTTTGGGGTATCTGCTATAGCCCTGCCAGTTCCTATGAAGACGTTGTGAGAAAACAGAGCCAGGTTTTTAACTGAGAAGCAGGAATAGAAGAATGAATGACAGTGGTCAAAAATTGAAATGGAAGCAGTCTGAATTACAAGGAAAAACTTCTACTCCACAAAGACCATGAAGCATTGGAAGAGGCTGCCTAGTGAAACTGTACCTTTTGCTGAATGTTTTCAAGATTTGCCTGAGCACCCTGCTCTGCTCTTACAGCTGAGCCTGTTTGAGCAGGAGGTTGGACTACAGACATCCTGAAATCCTTTTCAGCCTGAATGATTCAGAAATCCCATGATATCGCAGTGAGTGGCTAAATAGACAAAGAGTCCGAGTCTTAAAAGGCAGCGAGGAGTTAGATATTTTTCTATTATCTGGTCTGGCATAAAGAGAATATACTTTGGAATATTTTTGGTTAAAAGCCAAAAAAAAAAAAACCAAACCCAGCAATATTTCTTAAAAGCACACACTTTCCTACAACAAAAATCAACTACTAAGGCTGAGACAAAACGCCTTCAATTTGTGTCTACTCTGTCTACTTATGTAAAAGACAGAGAAACCACTGACAATCTTTTTTGACTTTGAAAAATAAGCACATTATTTCCCCTGAAAATTCATAACTGAATATTGTATGTTTCTTTCAAGCAGTATTAAACTGTTGCTTTATTATGCTTTCTCATTATATATTTACCAAGTAAATATAGATATAAGATATATGTGAATATATGTGAATATATTCACATGTCATATGAATATATTGGTCTATCTCATTTGTACATGGAACAATAGTTAATAATGACAATTTCTTTGCTTCCTATTTATTACTATTATCTCTTTCTTATCAGTTGCCATATGTCATCCAGCCTGGACACCCTGTATTATCAGACCTAAACTTTCTCTTTCTTCTGTATTTGAAAATAAATTTAACATTACAGCTACGGTTTCTTGTAGATTTTATCTTCCATTTTTATGTTGTTTCGCTTCAGTAGCTTCCATGCATTTTTTCTCTGGCTTTGATTTGTTCATAATCAGTTTACTTGTGTTTATTACTAAGTCTTGTTGATTATTCTTCTTAATTATTGTCTTCATTTTCCTTCTTATTTGGGGATTGGTTTTAAAACTCATGGTCCTATTTCTGAGACCACATCTTTCTCATCATTTGACCTTAAAAATGTACTCACATATGATAAGAAATGGTTTTCTCAAGATCACAGTATAAATAATAGGAAGTGACCCAGAAGACTGCTACTTCTGCTTCCATTTCCTTTGATTTAGTTATTAAACCATGCACAGAGAAGAGCTAAGGCAAAATGCACTATACCTAAATGATTAGCCTGGTTTCTTTTCATCCTGAAATTTCAAATACTCACATACTGAAGTTAATGAAGCATATATGAATGACTGGAGTAGTTACTTAAAAAGACATTGCTGATGGACCATGTTTAATCAGGGTACTGTCAGAAATCAGGTACAGTATCTTCATATCACAGTAAAATGAAAAGAGAACTTAATTAGAAAATCAAAAGGACAAATTTGGGTTTTATCTGATGGAAGGCATTGCTCTCAGACTTTCTACATGCAGATTCATAAGTAAAATGTTGGAGGAAAAAGATGAATCTTGGCAGCATCTCTTGATGGGTATTTTGCACTAAAGCATCAAGTCATATTTCCCTGAGGACCAGCCCTGAATCTCTAAAAAGAGATTATTATAAACAATTGAACAGAGATGTCAGAGACCATGTATGACAAACCCTTGTGTCATATGCACATCAATGTTTATGTCATATGTCATCAATGTATGCATACACAAACACACACAAAACGTGAAAAAATGACCATGTAATTCAGGGGAAGAAATACTTAAATAATAGCAAAGTTTTAGCTCTTATAGAATAATATCAAGGGAACAATACAAAATAAAAATTGTTGAGTAATGGAAGAGATAATTGTATTAGATAGACGGGCAAATATTTCTAATGCAGTACACAGGTCTGCATAAATAAGATATTACGATCTACATAATGTAGATGGTAACGAATATTTGCATCTATGGAAACTATACCAAGATTCCTCTAAGGTTCATGGATTTTAAATTGTTCTAACTTCATTTTTTAATTTAATGTCAATTATTGATGTGATGTTGTTAACATAAGGATCATTAATCTATTGGGCTTTATCATTAGCCTTCCTGAATATCACCTTTGGATTTCACTGACTCTATTTGTTATTTTCTAAGATTGTTTTTTGTTATGAAAAAGGGCTTAGTTTTAACCACATTTGATTTAGGTATAATAATAAACGATGAAACTTTTGGAAAAAAAATCTTAGACAAACCTGAAACATGAATTTTAAATTCAACAATTAAAATAAATATAATATATTGCTATTGGTTTTTAATAACAACACTTGTCTCATGGCTTTCAGTTAATCTGAACACCTCAAAGGACAGGTTTTTGCCCATTCTGCAATGTCTGCTACTTGTCTTCCTTCAAGTTCTGCATATGGAAGTTTCATTTCACAAGTTGTTCAGTGCAATTCTTTGAATCTGAAGCACATATTTTTTTTTTTCCCCTGGACAGAACATATGGCTGGTAACAAAAGTATGTGTGCCATCAAGTTGCTCAGAGAACTATAAGCAAACTTTGTTTTTACCATAAACATATCAATTCTTCCTCTGAGATGATAACAGAATATTCTTGAAAGTCAGTATAAAGGAAAATTAACAACCAAACCTAGGATTGTGAATCTATATTACTCAATTATTTTTTTGTCACATGCTTTCCACCATATTTCATTTATGAATTATGGATACAGCTCTGATCCTGCAAATCAGTCCATACTGGAAAATCAGTTAGAGCACATCTATGGGCCCAGAGATTTGGATATGGCAATAAATCTGTCACACTGGTAACTCATACCATAAACAGTGTGGGACCCTGGTTTTTATTGCAGTGTCTCTTAGTATTTAAGTAGTATTTTCTGACTAAACATACATGGAAATAACCATGAAGAATAAAGGGATATAATTAATGCCTTTGATATATTTAAGGATGTTCCAAGTCCCTATTACCTTCAATGATCACTTTAAATACCTTATATTTACATTAATTACATTAATTCATTGAGGTCAAAGTTTAGTATTGTCATGAAACACACAAAATGGTTGAAATTTGGTCATTAAAAAGAAAATGCAGCCATTTAACAAAATCTTTGTATAAAATGCTGTGACTTTTTGATTTTGAAGTGTCTCTTAGAGAGAAAATTAACAGCCCTGGCTTTTAATGTTTTGAAGGTAGTTCTTTGTATATAATTTACATTGAGAAGGTCAGCTTAGGAATGTTTCAAATAATTCTGGTAAGAAAAAATAAGATTAAGAGCAACGTGAACAAATTAAATTTCACAGAGATACTTTAGGCACATTTATAACTAACTTACTGGAGCTTAGTCATGAATTTGTTTCTGTTCTTCGCCGAAAGAAGAGACTTCTTGCAGCGTAATCGGGTTTAATACACACTCATACATCCAGCACAATAGATAATTATGAGTTCTATTTTTCTTTTGTGCATGATTTTCTTTGAAATCCATTCACAGTAAAAAAATTATGTAATCTTATATTATAGGGATATATTGACAATTTGAGGTTGGCTGAATACAGCTAACAACAAAGTTGAAAACTTGAGGAAAAGAGGAAATTTCTTAGGGAAGCAAAAAGAAAAGATCTTAGGGGAGGTCAAGAAAGCTGAATATATGGAGGACGTTATGAACTGTCTTTGCATAGGTAAAATTTACCATTTAATGTTCTATGTAGGAAATCACTTCCACTATGTATGAAAGCCACAAATGAATAAACAAACACATAAATATTTTTAGTCAGTTGAGGAATTTTTTTAATTTGAAATTTATATGTAATCTTTCATATTGTTTAAGAAATTATTACCCTTTATATACTAGCAATTAGTACCTTTCTATTATTCTGATTGTAGTTTCTATTTTCAAGGCCATATTCAGGATTTGAAGAAGTCTATGATCTTCCTTCTGAAAAGTATTTCCCAGCTGCCAAAGGCACAGCAGAATTCAATAGACCTCTAGGGGAAATACTAGCAGCTGCTTAAGGGGATGTTATAAAACTACAGACGGCAACAGACATCTACTGCTCTAACTGAAACAGAAAAAGAAAGTGTAAACTTGCATAAAGTGTTGGAAACTGTTTTGGGTATATGCAATGATTTTATTGGTAGAATATACAGATCTTGGATCTCTAAGGTTTCAGACTTTGGCAGCCTCTGATGATCCAGAAAAGAGGCATTTCATAAATCCTATATGCCTAACAAGGTAATCATAATATCAATAACAGTGAAATCATTCTAAGTTGTTTCAATCCATGTTTGTTTTATACACAGTGAGTTTAAAAGAATTTAAGCCATTATTCACAGAATTTTGGTTAAAAAAAATTTGAATTTATGAGGCTCCTAAGGAATTCAGTAGCCCTTTCTGAACTCTGTTAAGTGGAAAAGTGATTTTTTAAGCTATCATTGCCTTTCAAGTCATAAATTGTGCTGTTAAAACAAACAAATGGATAGAAAACTAGAAGAAAGAAATCACAATTGTCATGCAAGCAAGCATGACTGAAAGCTTTTCAGAATTTTAAAAATTTATAAATTTCACATATATCTTTGTAAAGTATAGAACGTGTACTTAAAAAATAGCATGCTTAAAAACCACTGCTTGAAATACTTTTATAGCTTTTCAAAAGTATGGGTAAATTGAAGATCACTAATTAGACATTTTTTCTTTCATATTTTTATTTAGGTTATTAATTTTAGATGTTTTGATTTTGTTGTTGTGGGGTTTTTTGTTTTCTTTTGAGTTTTTTTTTTCCTTAAGTACTTTATACTATTAGTTCATTTATCAAGCTTCAGCCTGATGCAATTTGAAATGTTTGAGTCATTTTAAGACCAATACTCAGGATTTTGACTGTGGAAGAGTCATATCAGTCTTACCTATATTGACTTTTCTGGCAAAGGATTGTAGCAAAATAGATCATCCAAGAGGAAAACAGTTAAACTGTCTTATTCATGCTGTGAGGAAATAGAAATAAAAAAATTAAAAGGAGCAAAAAATTTGGAAGCATAAAAGGATTTATGAAAGAGAAACACAAACCTAGAACTGATAGCTTTCAATCATTGATGTTTTCTGTGCAACCACACATATACACATGCATCAGACATTCAGGGTAATATCTGGCATGCTGCAAGAATTCTATATATTACCAGAACACCCTGAATGTTACCTAACACAAGATACTGGCTTTATTATTTTTGCTGTGGTTATAAATGAAAGCTGAAGAAATGACCTAGGAAAAAGTAGCAATGAAGAATAGCAAAGGACAAAATACCACAGGAGTAATTTTGCATTTTATTGCAAAAGCACACACAAAGTAGGTACACTGCACCACTACACTCTGTTTCTAAGCTGAGTCTCCTCAGTACTAAATTATCTAGCTTTCTTTGTCAGGCTGTGAATTTTCAAGCACTGCAATAAAAAATGCACATATTTTACTCTACTTTATGGCAAGATACATGTCACTGAAAGTTTCAGAGACCTTTCTCTAGTCTTTTAGTGAAAGTACTAAAATTGCAAAACTGTGGAATTTTCTAAGGTTTTCTAAGAAGACTTAAACTAGGTTTCAGTTAAAATTATTTTGTCAATTTTATGAAGTCAGTGAACTAGTCAATGAACTTAAAGATAGCGCAAATTAAGAGATTTTTATTCAAGGTAATTCACAGCTAGTAAGAATTTGGACGAATAGTTTGAATGAGCAAATTACGTACTTGTGAAGCACAAACTTTATTCAGCATCATGAAAACATCCATCACTTATTTGACAAGGTAGAATGGATTGCATGAGAAAAATCAGATTCCATTGCATGTCCCCCACAGAACACTCCTGAAAACTTTTTAGGTAAGAAATAGGTAAGAAAAAATGTGTGATTGCAGCTAAAATATCAGATTTGTGACTGATCAACTCCTTACCTCCACAATTGTTCAAAAAAGAAAACAAAACCGTGGAGAACAGATAAAGGAAGGAACCAGACAGCCTGTCATTCAAGACACACCATTGTGTGATGGCGAAACACGCAGTGAACTGAAAGACTGCTCTCATCTAACAGTGCTAAAAGAAAAAAAATACTGATTTTCAAAGCAGTCAATGAATGGAATTTTTTATTTATAAAATACAAAGTGTAACTCAGATTAAGAGCCCATGCGCTTGAGAAAATTTTACAACAGGAAAATATAGGGAAAAAGATGGAAAATGAAAAATAAAGGCATTAAGGAAAAATAGAAGAAGATAAGAAAGAAGAAAAGAAAAAGGAAACAAAAAAAGAAAAGATAAACAGAACCTTTTCTCTCTTCACTGGAACCTCTAGCATTTATATTTGGATATTGCTTTTTCAATGATCCAAGAATTAATACAGACAGTAAAAGTGATGGACAATGTGCAAGCTTAGGGAATAAAATGTAGGAAAGATCTGTAAATGCCCTGTCTATATTTCAGTAAAGGAAAATAGCAAGAATTTTGGTACATACATATGCACTAACACGAGTATTTTCCATTTTAACCACTATACATGCTATTAACACTAGTCAGCAACAAGTTCACTTACATGAGAAAGGTTAATCATTATTACATCAGGGTCACTTAGAAATTAAGATGTTTGAGCTTTGTTTTATCTTTTTTTTTACATTTTCCTGTATAGCTCAAGTCACTATCAAGCAACAAAGCAGTAATTCATTCATTTGCAGATATATCTAACTGCACCAATTAGCAAAATTTTATTTTTATTGAGTCTGAATTATCTTTTGAGTATAATGAATGAGTGAACACTGCATCCATGTTATCTAGCATCTAATTTGCATTATGACTGATAATTTAAAGTTTCAGTTAAGGACATTTATAGCCAAGAGCATTCTATCAAGGTTTAATCATTGATGTTCTGTCGTGAAGAACAGATAATGCATTAATTTGCAGACTGAAATTCTGCTTTCCATTTATATTACCCCATATAATGGAGAAGAAAACAGAAGAAAATGTACCATACTGTGAGAGTAAAGTACCAGTAAAAGCATGTGTAAAAAAAAAGTAAAATAAAAGACTTTCCAGTGAATGACAAGAGCATGTGGCTCAGACAAGTGAGAGAGCAAAGCTATAGTAATTACTTAAAGAAAGAAGAAAAATCCTTCTCTGAAGCACAAAACATGACTAAAAAGCAGCAATGTACCTCAGAATTTTTCATCTTCCCATTTAAATCTTTGTTTCCTATAGGAATATTCTTAAGTAATTTGAGGAAAAATTTCACCCCTAAAGACAAGTAGCATCACACTATTTTAAGGGATTTTTTAGATGTACCTGTTACACCAATAAATTAATGCAAGCAGTTATGTAGTCTTGTCTTGCATGCATAAATAGAAATTTAGAAACACAGAATCATAGAAGAGTTGAGGCTGGAATAGATCACTCATTCATTTGGTCCAGCAATCCTCCTTGCTCAAGCAGGGCCACATGGAGATGACTGCCAAGGACAAGGTTCATGTTGATATCTTGTTGTTATTACCATATTTCTAGAGTCCCATACTGTTGTTATTATATTCTTAAAGCCCATAAACGCAGTTCTTCTCTACAGCCCAGCTCCTTGTAGCTTCCACAAAAACTCCTCCAAGGCTCTCGACCCAGCCCTTTTTATTCCAGTTATCTTTACGAGCTACAGCTGCTGCCCAACTAAGGACTTCACAGCTGTAGCTCGTTTGGAGTAACTAGGACCCACTTATCCAATACATAGATTTTACAGGGACCCTCTCCACAGGTCCAGATGGCTTTTGAATATCTCCAGGGAGCAACATGGCACAGTGTCTCTGGACAATCAGTTCCAGTGCCACATCATGCTTACAGTTACATGTTTCATGTAGTTCAGAATAAATATCCTGTGTTTCTGGTTTTGCCCACTGATTCTGGTCCTGTCACTGAACGCCACTGAAAAGAGGCTGACTCTACTTTGCACCCTTCCTTCAGATCACAATGAATTTGGTCTCCCAGGCCCTTTTCTGAGAATCTCCTTTCCAGGGCCTTTGTTTGGCCCTCAGTGTATATTGTCATGTGGGTTTGTTATCTCTCAGGTATGATTTTGCACTTCACTTTTTAAATTTCGTGAAGTTCTTGTTGGCCCATTTTCCATCCTGTCAGAGTCCCTCTGGAAGGCAGCATGACCCTCTGGTGTACCAGCCACTCCTCCCAGCAAACAGCTATGGGTGTACTCTGCCCCTCACTAATAAAGGTGTTAAACAGTAAATCAGTATTGACTCGTGGGGTACACACCACTGGTGACTTGTCTCTTACCAGTCTTGTAACCATTCATCAGTTCACGGAACCAAATGGTGGTGCAGAATAATGAAAACAACACTGCAATTTGGGGACAAATACCTAGATGAGAGTTGTTTTAAACAGAAAAACATGTTGAAAAGAAAAAAATAGGAGGTCCCATTTTAAACTCTTTTGTCTTATGCTTCTGAAGCAAGGAAAAGTTGAGTGGTGTTGTTCAGCTAATCTATAGTTAATTTTGGTTCAAAATTGTGTCCTAAAACTTTAAAAATCATTATGAAGTCTGAATACTAGAGAATATAGTGAATATTTTTATTGCTTGAGAATACACAAAGAATATTTTTGATGGAAAAACTCTGTCTGGAATTCTATTTGACAGTTGAAGCTGTCACTGCCACAGCAATGAAATTACAGTAATTTACAATATTGCATTTTGAGAACTTCTCATCTATTTTACTGTAACTCCCACTCAGCTGCTCAATTACTCACACTCCTTAGTGAGGCAGATGGCACAAATAGAGAACAAGAACATGAAAGCCAGTTGAGATAAATACAGTGAAGTTGCTTGCAGAATTGACTTTAGCTAAATTAATTTATTTATTGGCTATTCAGGGAAGATTCAGATGGGCAAACACTGGAACCAGCCCCAAACATATCAGTGTTTAAATTGCATTTGGACAATGCCCCTAATAGCATGCTTTAACTTTTGGAGAGCTCTGAAACAGTCAGGGATGATGTGGTCAGATTATAGTTTTACATCATTTCCAACTGAAAAGATTCTATTCTATTCTATTCTATTCTATTCTATTCTATTCTATTCTATTCTATTCTATTCTATTCTCTCAATGTACTGACAAAAAGATATAAAATTAAAAAATCTTTCCTTCACCTTCCCCCCAAGCTCAACCTTGATACCCTTGGATATTCTTTGATACTCATTACCCTGCTTTCTCCTGAGGGATACCGATGGTACGGAGAGGTTATAGTCAGTACTCAGTGGTTACTCTCTCTCACCTCCTTTTCCCACCTCTCCTCTACTCTGGCATGGGCTCTTCCATGGGCCACAGGGGGAGCTCAGCTTTGGTGCCTGCACCATCTTTTTGCTCCTTGGACCTTGGTGTTCCCTCTGCCATTTCTTACACTTTTCCCTCTCTTCACTGGAGTGTTTGATGTTTCTAGAAAAGCTCTGTTGACACAGAGGTGCTGACAGCTTGGCAGGTAAGATCAGCTGTGTCCTGGGCCTTTGTCTGGCACTATGTAACCCCCGACCCCTTCCCAAAGCAGCCATCCCTGCTGCCAAAACCCTGCCATGGACAGCCAATTCTCATATAAATTTTCTTCCATAAAAGGAGAAATATATACAGTTACAACACTTAATTACATCTCAGATCTCATATTTCAGTAGAGATTCAGAAAGAAAGTTTTACATAAGGGAAATATAGAAGATAAAAAATATAACACCTTAGAATAGGATGAAATAATTTAATAGAGAGCAGAATTATAACTATACATCTTACAATCTTCCTTCAACAGAAACAAAAGTAAGTTTCCCATGTCTTCTAAAATTTCTGTCTCTCCTATGTAGACAAAACATGTGATGTACGTTTGCCATTTTATTTTACTTTGACAATGTCTAGAGATATCCTTGAGGATAATTCTCCATTTTAGATAATTTCATAATGGGTTTTGTCTCATGTGGAAATAAGGTCATCAATTCCAGTCAGGAACTGGAGAAGGAGAATGTGGTGGGTCTAGAAGAGACCCCTTATTGTAAGGGCAGAAGATAATAGTGGTCTGGTATGATGCTCTTATTATTCAAAAATTGTTATTTCTAATTGGCTAGAGTACAGTCAACTTGAATACACCAGTATCAGAAACTTCATTTGGTTTTAGTTTAGTTCATAAATACTTATGCAACTATTAAGATGTGGAAAATGTCTGTATGATCTTGATTATAGCACTGTATCCCTCAAACCTCCATCATGGTTTTTTGATAAATATATAATGCAGTATTAGCTGAGACAAAACGTTGAAAGCACATTTCATTCAAAATATCTGCTAGAACAAATAGTGAAACAAAACACCTGAAAAACTTATTCAGACATTCATTGAATTATTAGGAGGTACAAGTTTTTAGAATTAAGAGCAATCATAATTCTAATTTTCTTCTTTGGTTTATTTCAAGACCCGTATGAATTCATATTACATCTTCTGTGGGATACATATTGACACAAATGCATTAGGAAATTTTGTTACAATATAATGAGATGATGATTTTTAAAAAAGGTGAAGACATATTTATCAGATGGCTTACTTACTCTGAGACTTACTCTGAGCATATTTATATTAATTAATATTAATTTTAAAGTATTATCAGAAAATAACATTAGAGAATGCAATCACCATATGTGTTGCACTACACTCCTAGTGAGAACCCAAATTTACTTTGAGAATATCTGGTTTGGATTCAGAAAGTAACCAATATAAAATTGAACTATTAGATATAAATTAGACTCTATTTGCTGCATGAAAATCTGAGAGTACTAGTTATGAAGAGTAGCAAAAGCAATTACTCGCATCCTTTTGTCTATGGCATAATTCAGTTTATAAGCCATAAAAAAAAGCCTATGTCCTGTTATCATATTTTTGTCAGTGAACAGTACGTTTTCTATTAAGTTATACAGTGATTGTCATTGGCTGAATAACATAAAAAGAACTTCAATACTAAAAGATGACTAAAGAATTCCCAAAATATACTAAAGCACCACACATAAATGTGTTATGCAAACTGAGGCATGCTTGCCAGGTTGTTATTTAGGTTTCCAGAGTGGAGCTTGATTCAGCAGCTGATAGGGTTAGTGGGTCTCACTTACTGTAGTTCTTTGGTGTTTATTTTCTAAAATAAATTTCCACTAAGTCAAATTAATTATACAAATAGCTAGGTTATTATGCTCTTTCTCTATTTTCTCATTATTCCTAAATGTAGCCATTTAGGAATACATCTTGATGCTGTATTTTAAGTCATTATGTTCCATGAGTTTTCAGAGCAGCCTCTAGCAAAATTAAAAGTCAGTAAATAACAGGCAAAAGTCTAGTTTCAAATAATTCAATGACTCATTGTTAGTGACCACAGTCTTGATGGACTTACCTCCTTTATGCTACTAGTCTCCATTTCTCTTGAATGGAGTGCCAGAGAAATGATGAAAATATAAGTTCCATTACAAATTAAAGCTGCATGAAGATATAGATTGCCCTTAGAGTTGGGGAGGCCATGAAGACATTTTTGTGTCCTTTAGAATGAATAAAGCTCAGCTAAATTCCCACTGCCCTCAGCGTTGCATAGAATCCACCATATGTTTATACTTCATTGAAAAGTGTTAGAATTAAATTCATTATAAGTAGCAATGAAAATTTCTGAAGTAGCAAAGTGCTCTACATTAGCATTTTCATGGTTTTTGCTTTCTTAAGTGGAAAGAGAGATTGCAAGCTGGAAAAAGAAAGAAATTGCTTTTGTTGAACATTAAGAAAAAGGTATCAGTGAAGATCTTATTTCACTGCCTTTGATATTATCAGATTTGAGAAGGATCAGAGAAGCTACCTGTAGGAATAAGTCTTGACAATTTTCTTGTTTGTGACCTGTTTGAATTTTTGTAGATTATAAAACCCCCCCAAACCAGAGTGGTTATAAAGTGGCTTCTGAGCCATATTTTCACGATTATTGAATTCATAATTAATTTTAAACATAATTGTGCAATTTATAAACACATTTACCTGGATATTGACAAGATCATTCTAGATTAGAATTCCTGGAGGCCAGTCAACTTTTGTCAGTGAGAAAATATGCTGTTGATGTGCACAATACTGCCAGATAAATGGGTACAAATATTATTTTTCTAGATAAAGGGAGCTAATATTGTTGCCAAAAAAAGCATATGCTTCTAATATCGATAATGCTTTATCTCCCTTCTTGGGAGTTACTTCTAAGCTCCATGAGCACTCAGTAAGGTGGACTGAAAACTGGCTCAATGATTTTCAGGGCAGTACTTGTCTTTGTTCAACCTCACAAAGTTTACAAGGGCCCACTTCTTGAGCTTGTCCAGGGCCCTCTGGATGGCATCCTGTTCTTCAGGCATGTAAACTGAGCTTGATGTCTACTCTTTCATCACTAAGGTCATCAGAGCCTTCTTTTTCTATGATTTTTAAGTATGAATTCTTCTAAACTCTTAATTCAAGTAGTATATAATTTAAACTTTTAATGAGAGTTTTACCAGTTTCATTCTATTAAACCACATTTCAGGACTCCCTCCTTTGGCTTTTTAAATTATACTTCATGTTGTTAATAAAAAATGGATTTATTAAATGCAAATCATTCAAGAGTACAGTGAGAAACAAACACTGAATATTTTTAAGTGAGGTATCTAAGGAAAATTTTATTTAATGGACAGACAGAATATTTAATAAGAATATTTTTTATGATTTCTGTTTACACAGAGTTACAGCATCACAGAATAGGCTGAGTTGGAAGGGACCCTCAAGGATCATCAAGTCCAACTCCTGGCTCTTCACAGCATCATCCCCAAGAGTCATATGATGTGCCTGAGAGGATTGTTCCAACACTTCTGAACTCTCTCTGGCTTGGTGCTGTTTCTGATATTGAATAAAAAGGTTTTTTTTAATGGAATACTTTGGAAAAAAAAAGTAATTCTAAATTTTTAAAATATGGACAGTTTCAACTTTTTGGAATATAATTTTGAGTTCAACACTGAACATCCCATTTTTGAAAATCTCTTCTCAGTAGTTTGTGCTCAGGATGATTCAATGTCTGTGCCCTACAAAAAAATAGAACAGCAAATTCTTCTTAGGCAAAACATTTAAGGAGATGATTGCTTAGTGTCTCATTCTAATTCTCTACTTTCTCACTTTGACAGCAGTAAACATTTTTTTCCCCCTTGGAAATGCATAAATTCAAATTTCACTGTGAAATAATATAATCATAAACATGGCCTAGATGAAAAATAAAGCAAAGCAAATGAGAAGAAAATACTTTTAAGAAGGAATTGAAAAAAAGTATTTAGGAAGGGACAAAAACATATACACAAACTGAGAGTGGTACTCTGATCTCTGTCAAAATATCCCTTGGAGAGTAGAGAATAATAGACAGTGACAGGGAGAGTGCAGTCAAGCTTAAATTACTGGTAGGTAAATTCCTAATCTATCAAAAAGTCAAGAGTATGAGACTCGAAGGTAAACTTTTTGAAATTGCCACTGACAGTTGTGACATTGATATGTTTTTTTAATCCATATGAAAGAAATTCATGATGGTTTTAACATATTTGTCAATATACAGGCTTGACTTTTAAGGCAGGAAAACACTACAGGCTCAGCTTTAAACCAGATCACCATTTGTCCCAGGGCTCTGTTTATGTATCGTCTTCTCAAAATCTCTAGTTGTTTGACATTTCTTACACGTTCAGGGCACCCACATTTTTTCTCTTCACCTCCTTTTAAAAATCATAATGACTTCAATAATAATATTTGAGCCCTTTTTCATGTGATCCCAGTGTCAGCTTCCCACTGTCACATGGGATGTGCCCTAGGCATCCGCAGTACTTGTGCCAATCCTCAGAAACCTGTCGTTGTTTACATGAAATATGCAAGTTTGCAAGGCACAAACTTTCCAAGTATCCTCCTAATTCTCCTATTTCCACAACACCATCACCCACACAGAAAAAAATGTCTGGTTTTGGATAGGAAAGAAGAAAGATGCAAAATAAATTTACAGCAAAACTTTGAAATCTAAAACTTAAGTCTGCATTTCTGGAGCTTACACAGCTGAAGTCAAACAACAGTATCATCAAATAAGGTGGGAATGAAAATATTTCAGCACTACTCAGATGAAAGAAAGGAACCCTTGTGTTTGGGGAAGGAATGAGGTTTCACATAACCTCTTTTATCTGCTTCAGTGCTTGAGTGACAATTATGCACAGCCAGTTTAGACTGACATTTCTCTTTTGATGAAAAAAAAAAAAAAAGAAAGCTAGACAAGTGTTTTTCCAGGAAAATTAATGATAAAATAACTTCAGAAATATAGTCAGATAAACCCTAAGGAATCCTGGATTCTTACCAAGTTTCTGTATCTTCTGCATTTTCAAATTATTGTTCCTCTGTCCCTAATCACTGCTTTCAAGTTGTCTTATATCAAACTAATTTGAAAGGATTTACTTGGGGATTTTTATGTTTCAAAAGGGAAGAAATGTCAAGTCTATCAATCTGGGTGTGGATACTATAAGTAGTTTGCTGAAATGATGGGCCAAAATGCAGTATCTTCCAGATACCTGTCATATCTCAAAACATATGAGTTAGCAGTTTATCTTGATTAAGAATATGTAAATTGAAATAAATTTCAGCTAAAAAACAAAGGGGAAATTTGTTCCAAATCCATGCTTATTAAAGCTCCAATAACTGCTTTGTCTCAAGTTAAGAGTGATAATGTTTCAAACAGTTTGTGTTTGTTTTCTGAATTGTTTCTGTTTCACTAAAAATGACATTAACCTAATGAGACTGTTTCCCTGAGGAGATGGTGTACAAAGTTCCCCAGTTTTAGAGGGCAAATGTGTGATCTTTCTGTGTTTCTGAAAACATTTTTTTTTGTTCTGTTTCAGTCCATTAGATAGCTGTGAGGTGGTTTGAAGGTCTCACTAGGAAAGTAGAAAGGAAGTTACTTATCGGAGTTGCTATAAAACACACGGTCTTAATATTCAATATCACATATACAGAAACTACACAGAGATATAAAAAGCCTTAGTGTGTACCAACATCAAAGTTTGCCAAGCTCAAATCAAAAGCATTTAATTGTGGATCTGGATGAATAAAGAATGCCTCCTTCTTAATGCTACATTGCTGTTAAGGAGTTTTATTTTACCATTTTTGTAGTAAAAATATAATTCTGCCTTGATTTCTGCATATATTTCCTTAAGGGAAATTTTGTACATTTGATTTACTATAAATAAAATTTAATGATAACTGTAATGAAATTTCTCAAAATGTAACTACTTTCATCTTGCGCTTTATGAGAATCAATACATTTGCATTTTTTCAATATATTTTTCCAACAGATTTTGATTTTATCAGATGCTGATCATATGCTGTTTACATACTGTGATTTGATGCTGGTCATGTATGTTCAGTGCTCATTCACATGGCTGCTGTCCAGAAGACAGGAAAGTTACTCAAAGACACTTCTGAGGAAATGCTTTCCAATTTCAGAAATTAGCCCAAATTAACAAATGAAGAATTCCCCAATTTCTCTGGTTTTCAACAAGCTGGCATGTCTTTCTCTTACAAGGTAAGAGAACAGGCTTAAACACAACAGGCTGATTTTTTAAATGGCAAAAATAAAGTTTTCTTAATACATGGAAATTTTTCACTAAAGAAATTTTTTTTCTGAATGCTTCTTTTTGTCTATTAACATATTGATATATCTTACTACATTGTGTGTATATAAGCCAAGGAAATAAAGGATAAAGTTAATAAGCATATGGTTATTCTATTTATTTTTCTTCTAAAACCAAAAATATTTGATAGAGAATGTGGAAAAAGTAATGAAAAACACAATACGGTTGGGAGAACCTCAACGCAAATATTAATTACTATTTTTCATACGGGTTTAGTGCCTTAGGAACATCTGATTTTTAATCACTGAGAAAGGTTTTCTTCTGTTCATGATGTTAACAATATTATCTCTGCTCAGTACTGCCGCATAAGAATATTTTGCATTCTGAAACAAGAACATTTCAGAATAGAAATATTTCTAATTTGCACTTAATAAAAAGTTAGAGGCAAAACCTGCTCCTAATTAAACCCAAAATATTAGAGATTTCTTTCTTGCCTTCAAATTCTTAAATGAATCTCCCACAATATTCAGTCCTCTATATAGGCTGAGCATGTGAACTCACATTTTGTTTCAGAGTCCTTCTGAATACTCAGTTTTTTCCAACCTTATTCTTTGAAGAGTTTTGGGGCCATTTTTTTTCGTGTAAGATAATGTGAATTCTGTTTTGTCAGCCCAGTTTTTTAACCGGGGAAGGAAATGATGTTCTGACACATTCTGTTCAAAGTAAGAATTGGGGAAGATAGAAAGTATCCAGTTGAGTTCAATAATGAGGGGAATATCACCCAATTTCATGTGTAGGGAGAAGCAAAACAGCTATTATGAAAATACTACTCATAATAGAAGTAGAAAATTGTAAAAGTCAGTGGATAAATACAGTAAATTCCAGCTTTCCTAATATTTGAAAGAAAATTTTAATAGTATGCATTTATAAACAAAATGTTTTGCATGACTCCTTTATATCCCATGACTTGTAAAATAACCTTTTCCATCACAGTTTCAAAAGTGAACATATTTTCTTGTTTTTCTTTCTTTTACACAGCTCTGAAGCAAAATACATCTTTCAAAGGAAAACCCTACTGCAAATCACAGCAGTTAGATAAAGTCTTGTAATTATATTCACAGGTTTATTGATAAATATAAGTTTCTATTTTATTCATTTGGGGGTTTAAGTGTTCCAACATCAATTTTTTTCTGTATATATAATAGCAATGAGTTGAGCTCTTAGTTTTCTTGTAAGCTTTTCTTTCATTTATTACAAAAATGATGGAAATTAAACATAAACAAATTTGAATCATAATGATTATAGCAATCTAATTCTATGTAAGATAAAAGATATGGGTATAGATTTAATAACTAACAAAGACATCACCATGAACTGAGACAGAGCTGCTGAAAACATGACTGATCTCTGTGACTTATAGTAAAGATGTATTTCTAAAATGTCAAAATATGTGTGAATAATTCAAGTAAAATAGTAATAAAACATCCCAAACAGAACAAATGACCATAGTGTGTATACGTAATAGGGTTTAGAAGATTTTTTGTGTTGAGTTTCTCAGAATCTACTGAGAAATAATTATAGAAATTCCTAGGACAACATACCCACATATAAGATTTGCTAAGAAGATCAACATGAATAGAAATGAAGTGAGAATAAAGAACACAACACTTGCTATGATGTACTCAGACAATTGAGAAAGCAGACAAACCTGTTCCTGATATTAGCAATATCACTGCTTGCCTTGTCAGTGGGAGTAGATTAAAAGATTGTGATAAATGGGATAAGATCAATAAGGTAATCACAGAAATTAAGACTAAGTTTTTAGTCTTTCTTTTTGTCTCTATCATTTTGTTTCTGGATCTCCAGTTTTGAGCATATTCAAATTAATTTTTTCTTCTTTTGGGGAATGTCATTGGAGTTTCATGGTTAACCTGTCAATAATAACATGTGTTATTCCTCACTTGAGGGTTTGTATACAAGACCTACAGCCAATGGTAACTTAGCAGGGTACAGATAAAGAAGTGTACCAATATTTGGAAGAGAGAGTATTTGCTAAATATTTTTGTAGCTTTTGCTTCAATTCCTATGTTGAAACAAAACATTATGTGATTAAGTTTATCATTATTGGAAAAAAAAGCACTGAGTTTGTATAAATTGACTCAATCCACACAGAAGCCTTGTGATTAATAGGGTAGCATTTCTTGTGCTATTGTCAATACTGTTGCAAAATTGGTACAATGCACAAGAGCTGATTCTACAGATAAACTCAGCCTTCATAAGTTTGTTGTTTTTTGGAGGCACTTTGCTCATATTTCTGCAAACAAAACAAAATTTTGAAGTCCTGTACTAGACAGTGGTATAAATTGGATAGGAATTAGAAGCTTATTTTATTTATGAGTAATTGAATTTCATAAGCAATACAATCTGCCATGCAATTTTGCAAGAATCATTAAACTTCAGATTCCTCCAGGCATGGCTTAACTCACAGAATTCTTAAGGAAACAGCTTAAAAAAACCAAACTGTTATATAAAAAACCAAATATTTTCTAAAATAAAAATGCTGCAAATATTATTTTTGGAATACTGTCATTGAGAATTTTGTGCAAGGGCCAGACCAAAGCACACTGTAATGTACAACCTGTAAGCAGGATGGGCAAGATGAGTGAATAGCAGTTTTTATTGGAGACAAATATATTTTTTTATTTCTTGTCATGGAATCACAAAATCTTTGAAGCTGGAAGGATTCTCTGGAGATCACAGAGTCCAGCCCCACTGCTCAGAGCAGGCTCAGTTGTGGTATATTGCTCAGGGTTGTGTTGAGTTAGGTTCTGAATATCTCAAGGATAAACTTTCTACAACTTGCCTAGAGAGAGCATGTTCTAGGGTGTAAATCTCTCACAATTAAAAAAAAAAAAAAAAAGAAAAAAAACAAAAGGAAATTTCTGTATTTTTATTTCTTCCAATTGCCCCTTCTCTAATTGAGAGAAGTCTGGCTTCTGATTCTGGCAACTCCTTATCAGAGATTTTTATACATTGATTAGATTCTCCCTGAACCTTCTCCTCTTGGCACTAAGCAGTGTTGATCCTTCTGTTGCTTTTGTTATGAAAGGTGTTCCAGTTCCTCAATCATCTTTATGATTTCTTGTAGGCCTTGTTCCAGGTTTTCCATGTCTTTTCTACTGGAGAGGCCAGAACTGGACACAGAACTCTGATGGGGTCACACCAGCAGTGAGAGGGAGAATCACCTCCTGCACCTGCTGCCAACGTTGCTGCTGAGTGAGCACAGGGTGCTGCTGGCCTTCTTTATCACAAGTGTACCTCGCTTACTTATGTTCAACTCGTTTCCCATCAAGAACATCAGGCCTGGCTCCAGCATGTGCTTGTGCATTGAGTTACTCCTCGATGGGTGCAGAACTTTGTGCTTGTCTCTGTTAATCTTTGTGAGTCTCATCATAATATTTTACTCACGCTTTTCACGTTCATGTAAAGTAAGTGCCAAGCCTCTCCTGTTCATTTGTGACAAGTCCCATGGACCAAGCAGAAGAATTGCTTTAATTACTTGCTGGGTGTGGTAGATAGGGTCAGGCATTCGGAAGATTGCGCGATGTAATGGGAAGACAGGGCCCCTGTTCCCTTAGATAAGAAAATTAACATAGAAATGCAGCCCCCTAAACCAGATGCTGGTAACTTTCCATCCTTGCCCAGTAAATTTCCATTCCTTAATAACCATAGATGGTAAAAGACAGATCCCCTATGATGTAGAAAAATCCTAGATTATAAAACCCCACGAGAAGAGATAACAAAGGCCTTTTGACTGTCCACCACATTGGTGTCTGTGTGTTTCATAGGCCCGAGCGACCCTGGAGAGTGGGTTGCCATGCTGTTCCTTGAAACCAGGTCGCCAGCCTTGTATCAGAAGGCAACAGCTGGGTCCCCATCCTTGATTGTCTAGGCTTTTAGGTGCGAAGGTTTCATCTCAATTTTGGACTTCAGTACGGTATCACATATCAGATGAATATGTGTCCCCACACAGGGCCACAATCTGAGTTTTGGGGTGGTATGTTTGGTTGGTTGTTCTTTGTTTGGTTTTGTTCTGGTTTTGTTTTTGTTTTGTTTTGTAATGTTTTGTTCTGTTTTGTTTTGCTTTAAACATAAGCATATTGTGGGCATTAGCTGCCAATTTACTTATAAGTTTGGTATTTTCAAGCTAATCTCTCTTACTTTCCAATTATATAATGCCAAATCGTTATTGTTACATTTGTGACTATTGTCCTTTAGCTTCTGTCCCAACTGATTGAGAAGAATGTAAATCTGGCGACAATTGCACAGCAAAACCCATTCATGCTTCTCTGTGCAGTAATCTAATTATAGCAGTAATCCAATCAATTAGGGTTGATACATATATAAATACAGAACAGATGTAGTCCAGGTCTTCTTTGTTTGAGCAGTGCTTTCAGATTGGCTTCTTCCAGCAACAAATACAGAAGAGTAATTCAAATATTTTAAAATAGAATTTTAAAGTTTTTGAGAAACAAAGTAGCAAGTATTTTAAGGATAAGCTTTGTACAAGTTTCAAATAACTGGTATGTAAATATAAATATAGCAGTGATGCACAAGATGCTCTGTGCTTGGTCAGCCTCATCTAAGCTCTAAAATTATTGATTGCCACGAGATCTATTGCAGACTTGAAGAAAAAATCCACCCAGAGTCAGTCACCTGCTTTTCAAAGGTAACAGTGTGAGCAGCTAGTGGGAAAAGCTGTGCAAGAGAGGGCTGTGCTACAGCTGTGCAGGTCCTTCTTGGACACTTCCAATGCACCATTGAGCATTGACAATTTGTTTGATACTGAATGCATCCTTTCCTAGAAAGTCCACGAAAGTGTTGTATTGCTGCCATTCTTCTAGTATTTATTTAGCTTAGTAAATATAATAGCTGGATGGAAAATTTCTGAATTGGGTACTAAAGCTGTAAATGGGGAGAGGTAAGAAAGGGGACAGATGGAATGAGTCATGTACTAGATAGAAGAAAATAGACATAGAACTTTAATATCAGTTTTGCTAATGAAGGTTTTGATTCTTGATTTTTTTCTTCAGGAGTGAGAAAAGATTGGCTTTTACTGTTGTTTCTTTCACAAATGTTATCAATGTTATGCAATAACTATGTGTGTGTATGTACAGTATCCATAAATTGTTTTCATAACCTTCTGTACTACAACATATTCAAACCAGCCAGGAAAATCAAAACTGCAAGCATAAACCTTAAAAATGCTTAAAATAATGATCTTTGGTAGAAACCTACAGTGAAAGACCACAGAAAATTGAAATATAGTGTATGAAGAAGATTACAGAATCAGGTTTCAAGTTAATGTATTAAAGTAAGGGAATGTAAAAAACAAGCTTTAATGTAAAATTCAAAGAGTGCTGCTCTTTCACCATGTTATACCCCCATCACCCTCTCTGTGAAGACCTAATTAGGCCTTTTGACTAAATTTTTATCAAGAGGCTGATGGCTAAACTCAACAGCTAAATTCTACTTTGTCTTATATTCAGAGCAGTCATGCTGAAATCACAGTAAGTCAGTGAAGAATTTATTTTAAATATGTATTTAGAATCCTGAACATGTTCTCTCTGCATTTTAGCTGCTCCATTTGTATATTCATGCTGTATGACTTTTCCTTTTACTGCGCCACACTATATTTCGGCAATAATAGGTAGGAATCATTTATGAGGACACAGTTAATGGGTATTCTTAACCCTAGCTGAAAGCAAATATAGGTTCAGGTAAAACTTTGGCATTATGCTTAGCACGCTGTGATAGGAGCTGCAGTGCAGAGGGGCTGATTCTTGTGCACAGAGCAAATGGCAATATTCTGGTGGCTGTATCTCAGGAATAATTACAGCTGCCATCACAAAAATAAATATGTAGCACCCAAGAAGGTCAGTTCCCACAAATGTTTAGTCAAATTTTGTTCAGACTCTTCAATTTCGCAAATAGGTCAAGGTACTATGAGATTTACATACTTGCTGAGATATCACCATCCCCTAGTATGAACCATTTCCATTAGTGGAAAAAAATAGAAAAGATGAAATTTGAATGACTGAAGAATTAACCACCTCAGAACAGTTTGCATTTTTGAGAAATATCTTATATATAAATTTGAAAAAAAATAGTTATGTCTTGAAATAAAACTAAACAGCTAAAAATCATACATTTATTATTATGTAAAAGTCAATTTACACCTAATGCAAAAACATGAAGTTGACTGACAGACTCTGATGGACTAAACTGCTTAGATATCTTCTGCAAGAAATAATCTATTTTTGGACACAAAACAACTACTGTTTTAGTCAAGGAAAAAACTCCCATTGTTTGCAATGGGAGCAGACAATGGAAAAGCTCTAAATAGAAAGGAAGGACCAGAAGATTTTGCTGCTGAAAGAGGGATTGAGCAACTGTAAGAACACAAATCACCAAATGCGGTTCTGGCACAGTTAGATGAATAAAATTCATCTTCCTTAATGTGGGTTGAGAAAAAGACAAAGCCAGAGGAAATAACAAATTCCTTTGCAGTCATTTGCAAAAGCTTTAAATTTAGCATTGTGAAGTTTCATTGTGGTGTGCAGACCTGGCAGGTAGGCCCTGCTGGATTGGCCGCAGACATACCAGACTGGTTCCATCCCAGGATCAGACCACATCAGTGATGGCAGGAGCTGCAGCTGGGGATGGTTTTACCTCTGACTTGGAACAACTAGCATGGGTTCCTCTTGATAGCAGTTGACAAATAGAGGAGAATTAAGAGCTACTTTTCTTGAAATATAAAGAATTGGAAGTTGCATCTGTTAATCTGTAAAATAAATGTTCTCGGAATATCTGATAACCAACTTGCACAATGTAGCCCTCATCCACTGTTTCAGATTCTCAAACATTCTGAAACAGCATAAATTCAATCTAAATTCAGTGGGGTGAATTGTCTCCAGCCTCTGATAACTTCTGCCCACGTCCAAGGTCAATGGGAAATAATTGGAAAAGAAAAACCAAGACCATGAGAGGTGCTGTTTAAAAAAATAATAAATATTTTTTTGTTTTCCTTCTTCAGCTGTATTTTAAAAAATAAAAACAGAAATTATCACATCCCTACTAGTTTGAACATCAAGCCAGTGAAAAATCACTTGCAAAGACTGCTGGAAATTTTTTTTTGTTTGTTTTCTTAGAGGCATGGAATATAATATAGTTCTGTGTTTTTCTGTAGTCAGCTTTCATATAGAGAAGCACTTGCAAACAAGTGGGACCAGTCTTTCTTGATGTTTCAGACTCAAAATCTTAACCATTAATAATATGTGCAGTGTGGTAGAAAAATATTTTTATATGTCCTCTGTATTTCCTTCGGTAAAATGTTGAGCAACTTCATCACCAGAAAACAAGTGTGAATGACAATACATTTCAAGTGACTTTTCTGTTACTTTTTTAAAGGAATTTTTCCACAAGCATGTTTAAAGATTTTGAATTAAAGTATAATCAAATTTCCAAAAAGGACCATTTTAGAAAAGTACAAAATACAGTAATAAATTTTAAAATGTCTCTACAAACTCTGGTTATTCTAATGATTGATAAACAAATGTTCCATATTTTCATAATTGAATTAATTTTATGGTGATTGTTTCGGTGAAAAAGATAAAAACCCTTCCTGCAGGTAACACAACTTAAAAGAATACTGGAGGTGTTAAAATAACTCCCCAAAATCTTTAAATCAATATTTAACTTTTCTTAAAATTACATACTTTGAAAAATGAGTCAAGTCATATCAGCTTTACCTTTACTCCAGTTGAATATTTTTACCTTGTCATGTCTCCTTTATTCCTACATACAATACAAAATGTTAACTGAGCAATCCAATTTGCTTTCTGTAAGGTTGTTTGAAGATTCTTTTCCCCTTTGTTGATTCACTTTCAGTCCAAGGAACTCTCGTGCTTTGAATTGTAATAATTCTTTTAATAAATACTGGGTTTGTTTTTACTGTAAAAAATTTAGAGGTGTTTACACAGAAGCGAGTGTTCATCATAACTCTTTAAAGAAAAGGGGAAAATACAATGGCCAAAACTTGTAAATCTGGGCCTAAATCCAGACTCTGGAAGTTGCATTGCAATTCCCAAAGACATTGTCAAACATCATTAGCACGTATTTGTAGTCTCACCTGAAGGATGCCAAATTCCAGCTGATGACATATGAACTACATTTACAAATAGCAATTCCTAAGCCAGGAGCTTGCAATTGACCAGATTTTTCAACGGTGCTGAAAATCCTGTTCATAGTCTACTTTAGGAGTGAAGTGTTGTGCCAAGTGAATAAGACTCATAGATTTTGACATTTTAAAACACAGTCTTTAAAATAGAGGTTTTGTTAACAATTACTCCATACTGATATACACTGATCATTTTATATCAGTCTAGTGAAGATGGCTTTATATTTGGAAGGCAAATGCAGACAATTTTGATTGCTTCTGGAGGAAAGTCAATACTAATACTTTCGCATTCTCATCAACTACATAAGCTAAAAGCATCAACCCTCTAGCCAAGTCACTCAATCTGACAGCAGGAACAATACTGAAGAGGCTATTATCCTGCAGCTACCAAGCTAGTCTAACATGCTCTACAAAATACAGATTGGAAAAAAAGAAATCATATGATGGATCTGATGGATCTGATGTTTGATGGTGTTCAAAATAGAAAAAAACAATTTTTCTAGTGTCCTTGCAATAAAACAGTTTAATTTATTCTTCAGCCATATAAAGAATTGAATTTTCTTTTGCTGTACTTGAAGACTTATGATTGCAACAATCAATTATTGTGATAAGAATTACTCACCAGATTTTAAAATTATAGATTACGTAACATTAGCATTAACTCCTTACAGGCTTCTTCTTGTGCCTGTTTTGGTTCTACTTCAGGCTTTTTCTAACTAGGGAAGAGTACAGGCATTCTTCTTATCTGATACCTGAACAGAACAAATCATACTTTCATCAGTGAATACAGTTACACTTACAGAAGATACCCTCAGTTTCATGTCAACAATTGTTCTGTATTACTTACATACAGAACTGATCTTCTGAATTTGTTTTCATGCTAGCACACCATGGATCATTCAGTTGTTTGTATTTTTAAAAATAGTTTCTTTTATAAAGTTCTAACAGTTTAACACCTTTAGTTATTTCTCTTCTATCCATCTTGCTAAGATGTGATTAATTTTGATTCAGTACAAAATTCCCATCTGTGAAACATGGTATTAGATTATAACTTGGTTTTTAGATATGTAGTCATCATAGATATCAGAGAGAACTTTTTTGGTTGTTTTTTTGGTTTGGTTTGGTTTGTTGTTTATTTTCCTAAAATAGTAAGCTTATTGTGGTGGTGGTCACAGGGGTCCCAGGAGGAGTCAAGAGATGAGGATCTGACTCCATGTTTTAGAAAGCTTGATTTATTATTTTATGATATATATTATATTAAAACTTACTAAGAGAATAGAAGAAAGGATTTCATCAGAAGGCTAGCAAGCAAAGGAAAAGAATGGAATCATAATAAAATCTTGTGACTGACCAGAGCCCCAACACAGCTGGACCTGTGATTGGCCATTAATTAGAAACAACCAAGATGGACCAATCAAAGATGCGCCTGTTGCATTCCACAGCAGCAGATAACCATTGTTTACGTTTTGTTTCTGAGGTCTCTCAGCTTCTCAGGAGAAAAAATCCTAATGAAAGGATTTTTCATAAAATGTGTCTGTGACAATTTATAAACTCTGCATTGAGTTATTAATAATATTTACCATGTAGCATCATAATTAATAAGTATAAATCTGCCTGTAAATTTAGAAGGAAGAAGAATTGTGCTTGGCTATCTGCAAAAGGCTTCACTGATTGGACAGCAGTATTTTCAAACTTAAGAGACAAAAAGAATTGCAACTAATTAAACTGGTAAAGGGAACAAATTTGCAGTATTCAGTACTTTGTTCTGATGTGAAAGCACTATTTTATTCCTTCTGATGATTTTATTTGCATTTAGTGTTTCTGTCCTCATCTTAAGATTAATTACCATCATGTCTGATTCTGTCTCCAATTCTCTCTCTCATGATGTCAGCTTTGTAATGCAGTTTGTTCCTCATTCTCCCAACTAGATCCATGGTTTGTTTTTGCCTTCCTAGCTCTCTCTAGCACAACAAATGTCTTTGAGAGCAAAGCTAAAAATTTCCTTACCTCTTATTTGGATCTACCTTTCAGAAAAACTTCCACAGTGTTTTAAAATATTAATCAGTCAAATCAATAATATATATTTTGTGCATTGTGGATTGAGAAGAAAAAAGGCTCAATTGCAAATGGATTTGGCAAACAATATTTCTAATGTGTCTGTGGCAATTTTATTGCTGCTTTCTACTGTTCAGTCTTCTTACCAGAATATACCTGAAAATATTAGACTGAAGAGCCCTAATCTAAAATACAGGCCTTTTGTTTTGCATTCTTTTTACAATCTTTTTGATGATGCAAAATTATACATTGAAATAGAATATCAAGATAGTTTTTTATCTTCCAAACAATAGGTAAGAAAAGAAAGATGTGTGTTGAATCAGGGAATCAACATTTGTTTTGCATTTGTGAGTATTTCAAATAGAGTAGAAATGTTGGAGAATTAGAATTTAACCTTTAGTTATTATCTGAGCATTATACTTATTATGTGGTTGAATGTGTCTTACAGTATCTGAGCAAAAATTTATATATAAAGATTAAGAACATCAACCATTTTTTCATATATTTGAATTTTTAAGACAGTGCCTAGAAAAGTGCAAAACTGACCATTGCTTCTTATAAGGACATGGTTTCATTAAGGAATGTTTTTCACAGAACTTTTTCATGCTTGTCAACCCTAATGTATGTTTTCTAATTAATTAAGGACTAATTGAAGAAGTTTACTGTAAATGTAGTGCAGAGGATATTAGCACAGCTGAAAAGAATCTCTTATTCAGAACTCACTGAAATCTAAAAGCAAAATAGAAAAAATATTCTCTTCTCTCATGCGTGCATATTTTAAAAGTGTAAATTACTCCTGGCTAATTTTTGAGACATTAAGGGAAGAGGAGCCTTACCTGTTTCATTAATGTATTGACTAAACAGTTTACTTTTCAAAATATGAAAGAGGAAGGAAACATTATATACACATTTTCATTCCACTGATTTTTTAGTTTCTTCAGAAGACCCTGGTGATCTTACTTAAATGAAAAATGTCAAGTTTATTCCTGAATGACTAAAGTCTCTACATTGACTTGTATGCTTGTGCATGCGTGTAAGCATCTGCTTTGATAAGGAAGGATGTCCATGTCAGGCTGACATATGCTGACAATACAGGTATATGATGAAAGGAAAGAGCACTTAGTGCCTACAAGAAAACCACAAGAATACCTCCTTTTAATGCAACATCCAGAGTTCAGAAATGAACTATGAGGAGACTTCTGTTTTAGGGCTCCCTCAGTGAGCCTCAGAAGTCTGTCTTAAGCAACTTGCTTTTGTGAAGAGTTGAGAGAAAAAGGTACGCAGGGTAAATTTGCGTTTTGCTTACTGACTTAGCCATTATACCATATATCTATGGAAATACTCCTTTTGGCTATGATGAGAATGAAAACTTCACATGTTCCCAGATAATATAGTAAGTAGGACATTGTAGAAATCCCTTTTTTGAGTTAGTGTTTACTTGGAATTCTGAAGTTTGCTTAATCAATTTGTTAGATACCCTTAATTACATGTGGGCCATATAATTGTGTATGGATGTGCCTTAAAAGCCTCCTGTAGATTAGACATGCTATCACTTTTCCATCTTAGAGAAGAGGTTTTAGATTAAATGTATTGAAACATAATCAGATATGTAGTAAAAGTTACTGGGGAAAAACATCAACTTCTGTCAGCTAAGTCACTGCAATTCTGATAGCCTGTGTGTATCACAGGAATAATATGGAAGGTAACCCTAATCCACTAGTGACAAAAGTAATTTTTAATATGTAGAGAAAAATTGTAGAGCTGATGATTAGTTTAAAATTAATTTCTCATAAACTGGTGATTCACACCATAACAAAGCTCTGTTATAATGTTATAATGCTGGAAATACTGCTGTATTACAGCTACAAGCTTTTTTTTTGGAAGAAATATAATGTTAAAAAATACCTCCTTGAAAAGAGTCAGTATTAGTGCTTGCAACTAATTAACTAAGAAATTTGTTGCATCTATACATCTTCAAAAATGCATTTATCTATAAGATGTAAAAACACATATGGTTATGTACAACACATGCACAGGTATATAATTTTGTGGTCTGAATTCTACTTATCTAATACTTGTAAGAAAGTGTCTTAAAAATACGTTTGCCGGGGGTTTTTAACCACAGATCTTTGCCTTTTTCCTGTTATGTAAGTATAATAGCACATACATGTGCATACATTCCATTTAGCAGTGAGACAATTGGTCACTCTTCTGGTAATCATAGAACAGGAGTAGAAAGATCTGCTTCTACAGGAGATGATGCCAAACTTTTGTCTCATTTTCCATCCACAGAAAATTTTACTAGTACTTTCTGAATTGATTTAGGTTGAGATGGTTTAAGTCCATTTCAAATGACTGTATCTACATTTATAAAATAGATCAAAAATCCAGTAAATGTTATTTCTTAATACATATCTTAACACAGATTTCTTGTCTGTTTCGGTAAGGAGGTATCTAAAATAATAACCAAGGGCCACTGAGGAGGTGTTTAGGAGTAGGTAAAAGGGCATATTCTGAGTTCATTACCAGTCCCATATTACAAGAATGTCCCTTTTAATTTAAACAAAAACTTCTTCTAGACTTAAATTAGAGAATACTTTATTAGGCAGCATTTTAAAATGAATATTTATGTGTAAAATAACCGATTTTTTTTAAAAATAACATGATACTGTATTGATTTTCCTATGATTTCCAATATTGTAGCGGCTTTAAAAAACTAGATAAGAGTATTCTCTGGATTTTTTTTTTTTTTTTTTAACTTAGGGAAACATAAATAAACAACTTTTCCGTCCTTTAAAGAAAAACTCTTAAAAATGGAAGTTGTTGCAAGTGGATGCTGTTTGGTTTTTTGTTTAAAACAACCAACAGGACCAAATCAAAGCATTCACGTATACTCCCTGCCTAGAGTTCTTTAACTGGAAAGAGTATACCTATCTTTTTGAGGAAACAGTGACATTTAGAGTTTGGCCGTGCAAGCGGATAAGTTGGACCACTCTTCTCCTCTTCAAAATGTTTTGCAATACATCTAGCTCACATGAAATACATACATCTCTGGGAGATGCCACATCTGACTGGTAGGATAAACATCCCTACTGGCATAACATTTAGTTTAGCTGCATAAAATCTTTCTAATCCTGTGAAGCAAAATAAGCTCATGAGTGGTAGTAGATGAGCAGATATGACACTGGAACTTTTGGCTGTGTGGAGAAGGAAAAATGAAAACCAAAATTAACATTCAGATATTGAGCATCTGCCTTTTCAATGATGTCAAATTTCACCTTGTTGAGAGAGCATGTGCTTCAATGTGTTCTCATAAATACTTGTATATCATGTCTATTACTAAACTCAGTAGTGACACCAGGATGAAAATACATGAGGTAGGCTCATGCCTCACACTCAATAGCTGTCTCCTTGGAAGAAAGTAGGAAACAGACATGGAAATCATCAACTCATGAGTGCACTTGGAGGCAATAGCTGTATCTGTACATACAACCAGAAGAATAATTCAAAGTAAGTTATCTATGTTTTGGGTAAAATCAATCAGTTTTTAAATTGTGTTTGCATCACATCCTCATGGGGAAAAAAACCCAAAAGCATTCTCTCAAATTGTTTTCATTGTGTAATGAACAAAAAGTATAGGAATGCACTAGTAAGTGGAATTCCAAGCTGGTAAATTCATGTAGTGGTGTGAAATGCTGTTTAGACCTTACCAGTAGGAAGCTCAGGAAAGAACTTTTGACAGACAGTAGTGAAGAGAGCCTACATTTGGGAGCCTACATTCAAAAGCCAGCTCCCTGATAATCAAGGCTATTTGAGAACCTTCAGATATCCTTAGAGGTCTTCAAGAAAAGTCTGGAAGAAGGATCAGAAGACTATCTGCCTCAAATACCTCTGCTAAGGAACCTCATCAGAGGCTTCTCCCTTTCTTCATGTGAAAGCTGTATCTAACCTGAGGTTTTGTGTATGGCTCTGGCACAAGCTTTGTCCTATCAACTTTAAAGATCATTCAGTCACTAATTTTAACTCACAGATTTGACTTCCAGGTTAGACCTCAGACTTGTTTCATCATGATGGCCTTGTCTGGTAATTTCTGTATGGTTTCTAATCCTGGTTAATTATTTCCAGATCCATCCTAACCTTGACTTGTGAACTCAGTTTCCTGAGTTGGATTCAGGTCTGCTTTTTCAAGAGGGACTTGTTTTGCTCCCTGTACTCGTGTTGAACCTGGTTACCATCACCAGATGTGCTCTGCTTGCCTTGCCTGTGACTCAACTGTCTGTGTGACCACTAGAGCTGCCCTTGCATCCTTCTTCCACTTCCTACATCCTGATAGATCCAATTGAAGTCTTCCATGACTTAAGGAGGACAGGAGGGTGCTTGGAGAAGATAGTGCCTGGTTGATCTTAGGGGCTCAGGAAAATTACCAGAAGCAATAAATACAAGCTCTGGGAATGAAGGTAACTAAAATTTCATAATAAGAGTTTTTAAATCATGAAACAGGTTGCTCAAAGCATTTTCAGACTTTCCATCCTTGGAGGTTTTCAAAATTCAGCTAGACAGCATCTTTAACAATTTCATTTAATTTTCCAGTTAGCCCTGTTTTGACTAGGAGTTGGGATTACAAAACTCCCAAGGAATTAACTAGATGACTTATAATTTATTTCTGTAGGATTATATAGTAGTACATTCCTAGCGAGAGTGCAAAAAAGCTGGGATATGTACTGACAGTGTTTGCATTGGTAGCTCAGAATACAGTTTCTGAGAGATAATAATGGCTCTTTTGTTGAAAAAAGTAGAATGAGGTATAGACATGGAAAAAAAAATCTACAGGAAAACCTGTGGATTGTTTTTAGTATCTTGCTGCATGCTCTGGAAAAATTGTGGTTGCATTTATGATCTAATTGTTCTTTGTCCCTCTTGGGAGTCATGCCTTTAGTGACTTTGTTTTTTTATCCAGTACAGAGACCATTGCTGTGATGAGCTTTCATGCAGATCAGGTGGGGGCAAAGTTGCTAGTCACAATTTAGCTTATTATACTAAAGCTTGTTACACTAAAGCAGGCGACTTAACACTTAGTGGTGACTTGCTACACTCTCTTGTCTGTCAATAGGGATCAAGTTTTCTGAAGAAATAAGAAATAAATTTTATTCCTTTTGTTACTTTGAATATTTATAAAATCTAGCTCTAAGACAGCAAAAGAGACATCAGAGATGGAATTATTATAAAGCAAATGGAAGTGTGTCAACAAAGGCAAATTAAACAAACAAGAAGCACACCCAAATGAGACTAATATTTAAGCAGCACTCACATTGAAAAGAAATAAACCAGGGTGGAAAACCTGAATATTTTGTCTTTGCAAATTAGCTTAATTTAGACAGTGATTTTCATAACTTACTACATTTCCAGGTTTTTTCAATGTTGCTGACAGCAACTGGTGAAATACACCATTATTATGCAAACATTGATCCGTGTTTCCACATTAATAACAAAATTTATAAAATTATGTGTGTTCTTTTTTATGTGATGGGTAATGACAATCAGTGGTGTTATGTCTTCAGTAATGGTTTTTCTCTAATTAATTTTCTTAGCATATTTCTGGTTGATAGCAAAGCTCCTAGCAACAGTGAGTTTATGTCACTGGACTAATATCACTGCATATCCCACTTGACTTGCTTTGCAGTTTGATTTAATACTACTTTGTCTTTGATCATCTAATTACATGTGATATTTTCATATTTTCTATGCCTAGTAAATCAAGCATTCTTTGAAAATTATTTTTTCTCCTAATAATGCTATAGTCTAAACAAAGGTGAATTCCCTCAGGCCATTAATTTAATATTAATCAAATGGCAATTACTTTTCATTTTAACTCTAATTTGCAATCATTTAATTAAATATAAAACAAATTTGCAGGCATGGTGATTATATAAGAAGGGAACTGCACTAAATGACTTCTGTCTGCTGTTTGTTTTGAGCAAATTTTTTAGAACAAAGGTATTTAAAATTCTGGTAAATACCAGAGATTGTTACTGCTTATCACAGTCTTTCAATTGAGTATTTCTCACTAAACCTTTTTCCTGATATTTTAATTTTAGAAATAATAAAAATGCAGTCTAAAATTCTGAGGATTTAAAGCCCTATTCCTTGCATAAAATAGTGGTTGAAACAATTGTTTAGGTGCAAGATATATCAACCTGATCCACAGCTTTGCAGCGCTCTCCTTTGCTGCCTTAAGCATCTTCATTATTGCATTTCCATTTCCTTTTAACACCGTTAAAGTGTCAGTGTAAATCTTAAACCCTCCCATTGCTGGGGTGACCTTTCCTACACTTTGCTGTGGAGTTTCTACTTGGTTCATTGAAGAATATTCCAAACTGGTCATACTGGAAGACAATAAGTGTATAAATTGACTTTTATAAAGTGTTTGTTGTACATGTTGGGAAAATAGACAGTAGAATATATGTATGAGCATTGAAACAACACTACTTACAGACAGACAGAATTAAAAATTAATTTTTATGCACTTTACTCTAGGATATATTTAACTGTTCCTTAAATTCTGTACTTCACTTTGCCAAGACAAGTACAAAATTGGGACTTCTTTTGGAAAAAATGGAGGATTCTACTTTTGACTGATATACTCTGCACCTTGCTTTATCTTCGCTGGTTTTCTAATCTACATTTCATTTGAAAAAAGCTACAAAACTATTTTTGACATGCACTTAATGCCTATTTTCTGTTTTCATTTCTATCCTTTATCTGATTTTACCCAGGTGGTAAAATCAGATAAGGTGGTATCCTTATAATGTCCCTATAATGATCAGTAATCACTAGTCATGAAAGGGCGTCATTCTTTTAGAACTGACATACCACTTAAACTTGTGTGGGATTAATCTACTCAGAAGTTTCTCAGAGATTAGATAATCATGTACTTAAGATGTTCACAGATATAAGCATTTGAATGTTATTTTTTATTGGAATCTGAGATACTTGAGGTAGCAAGAAGAGTTGTCATATGCATTACTGCTTAAAATGGACAATGAAGGATGCAAGCAAAGCAGCATGACTTGGGGCAGTGAACCCGTTCTCTGTGGTGCACATGCTTGACTCAGATGTGAACTATTGACCCACATTTAAATGCTAATTCATGAAAGAGACCTAAATATTAAGGTGTTAAGTTCCCTGGAGAAGATTTCTTTGAAATCCTTCAGGTTCAGCTTTCAGACTTGACCTCTGGTCACAAAGCCAGCATACATACAAAGCAGTTCTGCCTGGGAGTTTTCTGGGATATAAGAATATGGAAGTAGACTACTGAATATAGACCACATGGTTTTATTATTAGAAAATGGCAGCACTTGATGAAAGTTAACAGTGACTTTTTTTCCAGAATTTTCAGGCTGTCATTACACTAAAAACAATGAATAAATGAGAAAAGAAAAACCCCACTACTGTCTTTATATGATATCTTAAGACAACTGTGTTGCCATCTTATATGCCATTTTGTGATGTCCAAACTACATGTCTATCATTGTAAGTTTCTGCATTGCATTACGACTGAGGGAGCTGAGGTTGTTTAGCCTGGAGAAAAGGAGACTCAGAGGTGACCTTATCACTCTCTACAACTCCCTGAGAGGTGGTTGTGGTCAGGCAGGGTTTGGTCTCTTTCACCAGGCAGCAACTGACAGAACCAGAGGACACAGTCAAGTTGTGCCAAGGGAAATATAGGTTAAATATTAGGAAAACTTTTTTTACAGAAAGGGTGATAAAATTCTGGAATGGTCTGCTCTGGGACATGGTGGAGTCCCCATTCATGGATGTATTTTAAAAAAGACTGGATGTGGCACTCAGTGCCATGGTTCAGTTGAGGTGTTATGGCTTGGGCTGAACTCAATGATCTTTAAGGTCTCTTCTAACCTAGTCAGTCTGTGAATTATGTGAATTATCAAAATATTGAGCCATTCCTCCTCCTTCCTGAAAGCAATAAGACAATTGTGGAGTATATTTTACTATAAGCAATGACAATAGGCATTGTACAGATTTCACTCATTTCATTCAATATTCAGTTCTGATTACATATGACTTTCTGTGACAGACTGCAGATACCCTTTTTTTCTGTCTCTCTAATCTTCAATATGTCTACAACTTCCTGAATAAAGGTTAGTATTTATGGACTTCAGAAAATGGATATAAAAGAAAGCCCATTTTCTGACTTTTATTATTTATGGTATAGAGCTGGAGATGTACAAAATACTCTGCTACTTCAATGACCTTACAGATGAGGACAAAGAGAAGAAAGAAAAGAACTAGAATAGAAGGAGTTGTAAAGAGTGCCACAGGGAAAATTACCCTGAAAGTGTACAGGAAAGACTGTGCTCAGTGAGGAAATAATCTCTTCCTTTTTTGAGTCTAATTAACATCACCCCTTGAATACTGCAGAAGTTACAGTATTAACATGGCTTTATTGTCCTACACTGGGCAAGCAGAGAGTTTAATGTTTCTCTTGAATTGATTGCATACCTGGAGATTTATATTCTTCTGGAATTATTGGTTGTCCCCAGATGTCCTTTACCTTAGAACTAGTTATAGCAGCCTAGTTCTTTTGAACACAAATAATAGAATATAGAATAATTCAGGTTGAATGGGACCTTTAAAGGTCACCTCTTCCAATCCCCCTGCCATGACCAGGGACAGCTTCATCTAGATCCAATTGCTCAGGGACCTGTCCAACCTGACCTTGAATGTTTGCAGGGGTGGCACCTCCTTGGGAAACCTGTGGAAACCTGTTCCAGTGTTTTACCACTCTTCTCATAAAAAAATATGGAGTCTAAATCTACCCTCTTTCTTAAAAACAATTACCTGTTTTCCTATCACTACAGGACCTATTAACAGATCTGCCTCTATCTTGCTTGAAAGTTCCCTTTAAGTACTCAAAACCTTCAGTGATGTCTTCCTGAAACCTTTTCTTCTCCAGGCTGACCAACCCCAACTCTCTGGGTCTTTTCACACTGAAGAGGTGTTCCAGCCCTATGGCAATTTTTTTGGCTCTCCTCTGTACCTATCCCAAAGGATCTATGTCATTCCTGTACTAACGATTCCAGAGCTGGATGCCGTATTCCAGGTAGGGTCTCAGTATTCCAGATGGTGTAGAGGGATAGAATCATTTCGCCCAACCTGCTGGCCACTTTGCTTTGGATGCAATCCAAAAAAAAGTTGGCCTTCTGCCTGCAAGCACACATTTCTTGGTCATGTCCAGCTTTTCATCCACCAGCACCACCAAGTTCTTCTCAGCAGGGCTGCTTTTGATCTACTCATCCCCCAGCCTGGACTGGTACTGGGGGTTGCCCTGATCCAGGTGCAGGACATTGAACCTGGCCTTGTAGAACTTAATGAGTTTTACATGGGCCCACTTCTCAAGCTTTTCCAAGTTCCTCCAGATGACATCCTGTCCCTCTGGCATGTCAGCAGCTCTGCTATGCATGAGATCATCTGCAAACTTGTTGAGGGTGCACTCAATCCCACTGTCTATGTCATTGATGAAGACATTAAACAGTACTGGTCCTAATGTGGACCCCTAAGGAACACAACTCATCATTGATCTCCATATGGACATTGAACAGTGGTTAAATTTATGTTGGGAATGGTCAAATTCATTGCAGAAATTACCACATCAATGCCTTCAATGAATAAGGTTATAGGGAGCATGGAAATACCTCTCTGTTTTGGGAATGGTCAAATTCATTGCAGAAAAATACTACATCAATGCCTTCAATGAATAAGGTTATAGGGAGCATAGAATTACCTCTCTGTTACAGAATTTTCCCTTATATATTTCACCATAAGATGAACTTGACAGTATTAAAGTTTAGACTGGAAATTTCTTATAAGAAGTGTTACATCTCAGCTTTTTCCAGCTTTGAAATATTGACAGTAAATGGACATGTGTTTGTCTCACAAATGTAAAAATTGTGATTGCTGCTGTTGTTTCATTACTTTACTTTGCTATATGAATGTTTTGACTGTGTAGCTACTTAGATAGACCACCAAATGTCAGTCATGGTTGAATGGCCACTCGTTTTTGGATATAAACTCATAGATGTTTCACATTCACATTTTGTTAAAATAAAAATCTAGTAGTAGGCTTTCAAAATGCTTTATCTATAGCCTATTCACAGCTCTCACTAAAACAAAAGCTATCAATATTTAAATACATTTTCAGGAAACAAAAAGCCAACCAAACAAAACCAGATAACCTCAAACAGCTGTAACTGATAAGATAGGTTTTCAAGATTTTACTGGAGGCATTCAAATGTCTGTGGATGCAACCAACAAGTAAAATTCTACTACTATAGAATTGAACAGTACCTAGAAAATAAATTTTTCCTGAGAAGTAGAGAGACACAAAATGATGTCTCTCAAAATCAAACAAGACCTGGACTCATAGCATTCTGTGACAGGAATTAAGGGACAATAACTTGTAATGAATATATTTATTAAGCCTGAAAAACCTGTGCACACTTCTCACTAGTGAAATATTCCATAGTGATCCTTCTGGATGCAGTGCTTGCAGTTCTACTACTGAAGCAGAGGACAGTGTTCTTTATCTATTCTTCTAGGACATGCTTTGAATTTTTGTAACAACAGAATTGGATTCACATAGTCCCTTGTATTGATATGTCTTCATGACACCCTGGTAATGAAGACATTGGATTAATAAGTGTTTAATAAAATTAAACACTTAAAAAAAAGTCATTAAATTGGACTAATAAGTGTTTAATAAAATTAAACAGAGGCATGATTATCTCAGTATAGCACAAAGCATAGGAAAAAAATTTCATTTTCCTTCTCTTTTCTTAATGCGTTCTGAAAATCTTCAGCTTATTCATATATCTGTAGTGAAATTTTTCTTTAATTTATCTGTGTAGACATCTATGTTAATGGTTTAAGCATGTCGACACATTAAATCATACACATAAAAAAGTGTATGATCAGAAAAAGACCATAAATATTTATGACTTTAATATTTTGTCCATGAAAAGCTGCATATCAACAAGCAAAGTGAGAATTTTAAAAATGGGTAATCCATGAAACTCGTAAGATATTTTCTTAATATGAGGAGTATTTAATCTTGATTTAAACTCATTCATTTCTGTTAAATGATTGCACAAAATACTTCATTACATTTCTTCCTGTTATGAGTAGTTTATTATGAACAGTATTTACAGACTTCCTCTATAAAGCAGTTTAAAATTTACCTTCATAGCTGTTAGTATTATATCCACTATAGCTCAATCCACAAAAATAATGATTTAATAGATAAAATCAGTGCAAAACTAGGAAAATATCTGGTAATACACTTTAAACAATTATTTCATTGTCCTAAGGCCTCTGAGACTGTGTATAAATGTTCTTTTCCTTACTTTCTTTTTATCATTACTTTTCAGACTTGATAGCAACCCTCAGTAATGCTCTCTGCATCAATCTCTCACATTCATGCTTCCATTCCTGCTCAGCTGGAAGGTCTACCTCTGCATAGTAAATTCTCTCTAAAAAGCACGCACTGTTTCCCACACTCCTGCTGTTCACTTGGCATGTCACAGATTGCCAATCAGTGTTGTTATTCTTTTTTTTTTTTCCTCGGTACCTCTACAGTCTGTGCCATCTATGGCTCTTTGAGGGATATTCTCTATTTAAGATGCCCATAATATGCTTCTGCTTTGAGTTTTTTGTGCGCTACGTTAGTAGACATTATTGGTTCAACTTTCTCTTCTGCATGCATGATTATAATTTTTTTCCTTCATCAAAATAAAGAACATTTCCAGGAGGGCATTGGCCAATTCTTTAAGATGCTGGGCATTGTGAAAATAGTGAACAGTCCTCAGCAGTTCTTCCTCACCTTGGAAGTACAGATTCTGCCTGATAACACATTCTGAATGATGAAACACTAAACAGAATAAAATGTTATGCCTTATATACAATTTTAAACAGCAAGAACACTCCAAATGAGACAAGATTTCAGCCAAAAAGTTTATTCACAGTTCTGATCCAGCTTCCATTAAATACCTAACTTCAATTCATCTTTAAATTGTGCTGTATCCATGTCAGACCACTCTTATATCATTCAAGGACATCCTTTCAAGTGCATGAGTCTCAGCAGACTCTTCCTTTTATATGGTTTTGCTGTAAAGGGGTATTGTAACATTTTTCTATTTGTCTCATTCAAGCAGCGCTTTCCCACACCATGCACAAAGGAGCAGTGAGAAAATAGTTGTAGCCATGTGTGATAGAGGAAGGCTGATACCAGCACTCTTGAGGCTGCTGTTCTTCAAAAGATTTGAAAGTTTGTTTTGATAAAAGATAAAGTGATCAGAGGCACCAAAAAAAAAGAAAAAAAAGGGTAACTTCTGATAAGCTTCACTTGTTCAACTTGGACTGGGCGCAGACAGACTGTCAAAGTTGCCAGCATGGCTAAGCTGGATAAGAAAATGAGTGACAAAAAGGAAATAAGAGCCACAACAGAAGTCAGATGAGAAACACGTGAGAGCTTGTCAATGCTGGGAACACAGGAGAACTGAGTCTCCTTCAGTATGTCTAAATGATTTGTACAAGTATTTCACAGGCATGAACTACACAAAATGCAGTACTTGCACTCTTCCTAAACTGGAAATGCCTGTAATAAAGGAGAATTATCCTACAGACAGGTTATTGAATGGGTTCACTGGCATGTATTGTCTCCAAGGTACTATATACTTTTCTCTGGAGGGCCTGCAAAGATCGGAAATCTGATTTTCATTCTGCATATAATAGGATCACAATCAAATTCCTTCTGAAAGAGACCTCCAAAACTCATCGGGTCTGACCTCTTGCTTAAAGCAGGTTTAATTTCATGGTTGAATCAGTGCCTTTATGGCATACATCCCAGATCCCTTTATCACCTTGGAAGATCTTCACTGGACTTTCTTCAGATTGTTAGCACCTGCCTTGTTCAAGGTGGGCCAAAATGGTATCTCATTCTTCAGCTGTTTTGCAAGTGCTGTATGAATGAAAAAAATCGCCCTTTTTGATTTTCTGGTCACACACTTTTTGGTGAAACAGAGGATGCTGTCTAGGTGCTGAAGATACCCTCTCTGGGAGTCTTGGAATGCCCCTTTGGCCAGCTTTCACTCATTTATGTTGTTCCTCACTGCAAAAATTAAGTAATTAACCACTGAAACTTCTCATTAGAGCTGGAATATGTAAGAAGTCAATAATGAAACAGGCTTAAATTCAAACACCTACAATGTAAATATAAAGAAATGCAAGTTACAATGACAAAGATCTTGCCTGAATGACAGCCTGCTGCTTTTTGACTGGTTCTTTTCCAATGAGGCAATTGCTGCAGTGATGGCTGATTTTATCCTGTTTTCTGTCTGCACCAGGGACTACCTCCATGGGATAGAACTATCATTTTCTCTCATTTCCCTCTTGCTGCACTATAAAAAACCCTAAAAATCTTTATTTTGTTAAGATAATATTTCATTTACCTCATAATATGACTGCTATCATTTATATTGTAAGCAAAATATGGATAAAAAACTAAAAGGTGCAATATTTAATATTCTCTTTGCAAAATATTTCTTTGTTTTGTTTTGTAGTCTCTTAGCCACTGGAAGCACTCCTGTAGTTTCCTTTTAAAACAGGCAATGATCATACCTTTTCAGTAAAGTCCTCAGAAACATATAATTTTATCTTTACAATTTAAAGAACGACTCAGAAAAATAATCCAGGAAAGACTTCTGGAAAAATGAAAGTCCATTAAAATTCCCCAAGTTTTGTAACTGGGAGCTGACCACATTTGATACAAAGTTTCATTTATCACTTCAGTGTGCACTTCTCTGTGCCTCTCACTAATGGATTAATCTTCACTTTTTTATTTTGTCAATATTTCTTTGAGATTTTTCCTTGGCAGTTTTCCATTTATAACAATTTCTGTACATTTTTCTGTGCTGAAGACTAATCAATTTAAAAAGACAGCCAAAGAAAGGAGCGAATAATTCCATCCTCTAAAAATTTTTAAATTTAATTTTTTAATGGCATCTGGATTTATTCATAGTAGTTCAAGTGAGTTTTTAGTCAGCATTGATTTATACAGTTGAGGTAGTCAATATTGCCTCATTAAGTCCTCATGCAATGTTAAGAAAAATAGATCCTAAATGCTTTCTGACACACATTCAGCTTAGCCTATATGCTATAATGTTGCAGTTTTAAAAAGAGGCATAAAATAATGAAATTTAATATATTTCTTTTGTCTGTGGCTTTAATCACTGCTTTCACAGTATGGAAAATGTATACAAAGCAACTGACTGAATGTGTTCTGAAAAACTACCTAGAAATGAAAATATAGCGTTTTTTCAAGGGTGGTTCCTTTGTAGTTCAATTGATATCGTGCAATTTTATGTTTGAGATTTGTAATTCAAAGTTAGAGGTAAAATTCTGTGGTAGTGGAGCGGATAAGAACAGAATGTTAAATAGAGGCATTTTCTGCATTAATGTCTTGTAGCTCCATTTTCTGTTCCATTAGCTTTCATACTTTTGCATGTTGGTTCACACGTAGATTTCTATACTAACTGACAAGCAGAATTTTAAGCCTTGTATAATGTTTCTATAAAAATGCGTGGTGCTCAACTCAACTACCCCCTTCTGGCATCTCCAACCTGAGAATGAAGAGAGTAAGGTACTCTAAACTGGCATTATGATGTGACTGCTCAGGTGTCTCCTTGTTTAGACTGGCCATTCTGAAGTACACACTTTATAGCCATCATGCCTTGAAATACACTGGAAATATGTCTGTAAAGTGGGTAGAGGACAGCATCAAAATTGTTCTAAGAGAATACAGAAATAACTTTTGAACACAATTTACTGCATGAGTGCTTGGAATCGTATCTGAAGTACTCTTGGAAATTTAGTAAGAGCACTGTCTGCTACAGGTAGAAGTGCAGGGTGAGCACCCCCTAGAATATTTCTATGCACTGAATTTTTTTGTGAAGGATATGTATATTAATTAAAGATGTAAGGCTAAATTGTAATTTAGGGAGTAATTGTAATTTAGGAAGTCTGAGGAAAACATCAAAGTGGTAATAAAAACTCCCAAAAGAAGCCTCAGTCATATCTTCTGTGTCACTCGTCACTTCTGTGTCACTCTGGTTTGTCCCCTCTTCTTTGCTGACCATTCAAAGGATCCAAGTATCATCTTCACATTAATAACCTATTAATCAGACACTTAAAACGCATTGAAGAAATACCCACTCTGAAAATTTTAGATGTAATATACTTATTAGATATTACAGCTCATACATAAATGGTCTAACCAACACTATGATAGGCCTGTGATGGGTTTCTCCTAGTCTCTTCTGATGTAATTCTGTCACTTCATATGGATTTTTTCACTACAAAGAGAACATGAACAAGTGAGCAATTATTTAGTCATGATAATCCTCAGCTTAGAGATGCCACAATGAGATACTCAGCATTTTACATGCGGCCTTTTCAGTCTGAAATATGCTGCAAGATCACATTTCTGCCATTGTTTCCCTCAATTGCCTGCCTTTGAGAGCTGGGCAGCTTTATAAACTTCAAGCATCAGTAGTCTTTTGGGCTTGTTTCTTGGCACCTTTTGATCTGCAATGGCATTCATATTTCTACCACAAAGAACTATGATTACATAGAAGTTCTAGCTCTTTTTTTTTTTTTTTTTTGTTATTTCTTATTCCCTCTTAAATGAAATGCAAGGGTAGTTCATCAAAAGAACTTAACTCGTAATCTCAATAGATTCATTTATGTTTCACTGTCATAATGCTTCAAAGTGTATTCATATTTCGAATATATTCATTCTTCACTCTGTTGAAAACCTACAATCTGTGTGATTTCTTGCATAATTTGGAATTTTTTCCACATTTGAAACACAGATGACTGGGTACTTAATAATGTTATTGTACTATAGCAGTACACAAAATATCATATGAGTACTAATAATTGTCAGGTTTATCTCGGCTGTTTGAGGGGCCTGGGAGGCCCGGAGGTGGCCCGGAGGTGGCCTTGGAGCACCCGCGTATCAAAGGACGAGAAGAGGCTTCAGTTCTTCTTTCTGGTTTTATGTTTATTAATTGTTTATCTAAAAGATGTTCTTTCAGCTCAACAGAGATCCGCACAGCAGTCAGCCATGGGCACACAGCCTCTGCCCTCCGGGGCAGGCACCTATCTTTATACCCTTTGCTACGTATACAATATTTATCATTTTTCCCCAATACCATCTATTGTTATAACTCGGTGTACTCTTAGTAATAACCAATAGAAAGGTGCCACCGTGGCCAAAGAAGATGGAGGAGAGGAGGAAGAAGGAGGAGGACAGGACACACCCCAATTCCTCCATCTTACTCCTCTAAACCCCCCTGTACATAAATCTTAAACCTTATATCTCACTCTCTAATTAGCTAATCTTTTCACCATTCACCCAGTGAAGCCCTGTGAAGCCCTCATCCTTGTCGTCTCCTGTGTAGGGTTAAAGTCCAGCTACCAGACACTTCTGGCAACATTCCAGGACTCCCGAGACCCCAAGCTGGTCTCGGAGGCTCAGCATCTCAGGGCTGAGATTTTGAGATCCGACATCTCCCCCTTCTGTTTGCACCAAGAGACCCTCTTTTACAATCCAATTCATGGCATCTGGGACGACATGGATGAGGACTAGGAAAGCTATTACAATATAAAATCCTAAACTATTAAAACATAAAATCCTACCCTTAAAATTCTTCTCCAAATAGGAGAAATGTCAAAGAAATCTGCCCTTAAAATTCTTCTCCAAATGGGAGAAATGTCAAAATCCTACCCTTAAAATTCCTCTCCAAATGGGAGACATGTCAAAGAAATCTACCAGCTGATCAATATATGATCCTTTGTCAGTTTTCCCTATAATAGGTAAATTTACTCCATTGCCTACTGCAATTCGAGACTTTAAGGAGAAAACTTCCCAGTCTTTCGTTCTTATACAGAAATATTCAAGACCCCAAAGAGAAAAAACCCCCCCAGAGTCTTTCGTTTCTCTTGTTTCTCTTCTGAGTTGTCCTTTGCAGTCTGAGTCCCGACTTTTGTCTGAGTATTCGTTTCTTCTTATATCTTGTTGAGGAAAATCGTTGCATAGTTGCAGACTTGTTACGAAATGATGTTGTAGCTCTGCTGAACCGATCTGGCATGTCGTGCACTCAGGGGTTACCTAGTTTTTGATTCAACTGACAATAGGGTTAGAAAACACACAAGCCTCCCCAGGAGGGGAGAGGCTTAGGACCCCGAGGGTTTTTACCAAAGGCACCAAGTCTGGAGAGGGCCCCTCCTCGCCTGAGACGTCACCGGGGGTCTGGCCCGCCCCCGCCCGCGCTCGGCGCATGCGTGCTTTCCGAGCTGCTCTGTGTCTCTCCCGAGGTAATTTTTTTTTTCTCCCTTTTTCTTCCGCCTCTGAATTTTCCCCCCTCGGTCTGCCCCTGACTGTCTCCTCCTCCTCCGACGCTGTGTGTGTGTGTGGCCTTTCGTCAGTGTGTGTGGCCGCTTTCGCCTGCACCCCGCGCTCTGCCGCGACTCGCACCGGGTTTTTTGCGTCACAACCGCGCCCCCTGCGTCTCCCGCAGCTTTTCTGGGATTGCGCAATTCCCCTAATTTCGCTGCATGGGTCAGACGCCCCGGCTTTGGTTTGTGGCTTCTCCCCCCCGGGTTTTTTGCGAGTTTTGTTCGCCGCGGGCGTTTCTGCTACCTTGCCGGCCCCCGGGGCCGCTGCACCCCCCGGCCCTGAGCTTAGCAAAGCCGCGCGAAAACACGCCTTCTCTGTTTTTTCTTCACCCGCGCTCCCCGCCTGCTCCACGCCGCGAGAAAGCGCCTCCCCCGGTCCCCTCTCCCCCCCCTGCTCCCCCCCTTTGGACGCTTTCGGGGTCTTCTGGGGTTTCTGGGTTTTGGGACCGGGTGTTTTAATATTATTTCTTGCTCTTTTTTCTCCAAGAGCATTTTTCACTCGGCCTTTTAAGGCCAGAGCTAATTTTTTCTTTCCTGGAGCCTTGCTCCCCCCTCTCTTTCAGAGAGTCCCCCCCCGGACGTCTGGTGCGTCTCGGGGGTCTACCTTCCTGGCCTTTTAAGGCCAGAGCTAATTTTTTTCCGGAGCCTTGCATTGCTCCCCCCTCTTTTGAGGGCCCCCCCCCGGACGTCTGATGCGTCTCGGGGTGTTCCTTCCTGGCCTTTTAAGGCCAGAGCTAATTAATTTTTGTATGTTTGTGTCACACCTTATAAGGTGGACAAAATTTCCCATTGTTCCTGGGAAGGTGTGCCTCCCATGTTCTTATTTTCAGGCTTTCTTACCAAATCTGTCGCCAGAGCAGTCTGGACGTCTCGATCTGTCCAGCAGATCACGAGAGGTGGACCCAGGGCGCCTTCTGGTTCCAGTCCGGGCTGTTCTGCTACGAATTCTCTTCGGCAGAAACTGAGAGATGGAATTCTCAGTGACTGCTGTTTTTTTTTTTTGCAGTCTCTGCTGGCTTTTTTTCTCTTCTTCTCTCTCTTTTTCTTCAGGGCTTTGAAGGTGGTGGTGCCCCCCCCGAAAGGTTGTGGTGGTCAGAGCTCACCCAGTGGAAGCCAAATGTCCGGTTAATCTTCCCCCGAAAGGTTGTGATGATTCTGGTCCGTCCAGGGACGCCAAGTCTGGGTTTATCTCGGCTGTTTGAGGGGCCTGGGAGGCCCGGAGGTGGCCTTGGGGCACCCGCGTATCAAAGGACGAGAAGAGGCTTCAGTTCTTCTTTCTGGTTTTATGTTTATTAATTGTTTATCTAAAAGATGTTCTTTCAGCCTAACAAAGATCTGCTCAGCAGTCAGCCATGGGCACACTGTGCCGTCCCACGGACCGCCACGTATCTTTATACCCCTAGTTACGTATACAATATTTATCATTTTTCCCCAATACCATCTATTCTTATAACTCGGTGTACTCTTAGTAATGACCAATCCAAAGGTGCCACCGTGGCCAAAGAAGATGGAGTAGAGGAGGAAGAGGGAGGAGGACAGGACACACCCCAATTCCTCCATCTTACTCCTCTAAACCCCCCTGTACATAAATCTTAAACCTTATATCTCACCCTCTAATTAGCTAATCTTTTCACCCTTCACCCAGTGAAGCCCTGTGAAGCCCTCATCCTTGTCGTCTCCTGTGTAGGGTTAAAGTCCAGCTACCAGACACTTCTGGCAACATTCCAGGACTCCCGAGACCCCCAAGCTGGTCTCGGAGGCTCAGCATCTCAGGGCTGAGATTTTGAGATCCGACAATAATGTTTTTGTACTATAGTAGTGCACAAAATATTATATGAGTATATGAGTAAATTATTCTTAGTTTTCAGTGACATATTCAAGCATTTCTTTATTTTTTAGAATTGTTACTCATATGTCATTTTGGGTAAATTGCTGTTTCAATTTTTATCTGGTTCTTTTTGATTAATTGGCAGGATTAAAATCTGATATTTTATTCATTGGACTATAAAAAAGTCCTGTTTTTTTTTTTTTTTTCTTTTCCAAAATTTAGCATGGGTCTATATAGTTGCTGATACTCCTAATTTCAGATCAGCAGAAGTAGTATGATTTTAGCAAGCTTGATTTGTTCAGGTTACTGTTTATCCTCATATGTATTCTCAGCACACATAGTTCAAAGACATCATTGTTTAAGTCTGTACATTACTTTGATTTGATATCCTAATGGTAGCATTGGTAGAATTTTTCACACAAGTCACTTTATCATGAATAATATAATAGTTGTGTTGGTTTCAGTTGATATGACGCCTTTTTTTTTGCATCTTTTTGCATCTTTAAATATCAAATTCCACACCTAAACTTATAGTTGAAGTAAAAGAAACTGAACTTTTCTAGAAAAAGTATTCACTTTTTCACTATATTTTGAGATGGAAGATGGGTCCTAGTTGGCTGGTCTATAATCAGGTTGTTATGAATATGAATTTTGTCATGTGAGAAATATACTAATACAGGCAACTAACACACACTAATACGTGCAACTATGAGGCACAGTTTGTCATGGAAAAAACCCCATAAACTAACTGGCAGAGAACATCCCTTGGCAGCATGAAATGCATTTACTTGGTTATTTATGTTGTCCAAATTCTTTTGCTTTTGGCATACTCTTAACTAGCATTTAAACCAGCAGAAGCTGTTGCAGTGGTCCTGCAAAAAAGAGAAAGTAATATGAAATAAATATGCATAGAAAGCAAATAGGAAAGACCCTGATAAACTGAAGATACCTGCAACTATTTTACAGTTATAGAATGCAGAAAAGGAAGCCAAAGAAAAATATAGAAGACAAAGGACAGTTGAGAACATGAGAAGCTTTAGAAAAATTGAGATATTAAGAAAACACCTGTGAGGAAACAGGATGCAAAAGAACAGGATGCATTCAGGAGCTACAAGAGGTAAAGGGTGATTTAGTAAATGTTCTTAAAGCACCACAGGAGGAAAGTAAAATACAGTACCCATGTCTGGGGACATCATGAGCTGGGTTATCCATGAGTAATGGAAATCAAGAATATTTTCTCAGTGAAAATGAAAAGACAAAATCAATAAGGATATGTGAGGATAAACACTGCATACATTTCTGGAAAACAGCTATATTTTTTTTCCTTGGTGATTGCTTATGTTTGAAATTAGGCATTTGTTGGTTAGGATCAGTATCTGCTTTTAAGCATCCAAAAAAAAGGAAATTTACATGGTTTTCTTTTCTCCTGTTAATGAAAATAGTAAATATATGGAGAGGAACTGAAATTTTATTTACTCTGCAAAGATATTTACTGTGTAAATATCTTACTATAAAATTAGTGTTAAAGAAGCTTTTAATTCTAGAACAATTAAGAATAATTTCAAAATATTATTTAATCAATTAAGACAGAAAGAGAATAAAAGAAATGAACATTTTTACAGAAATAAATTGTTACTGACATTTCTCCTGGGATATTTGGCTTTTTTCTTAGTCCTGACACATCAGTTTTAAAGAAAAGCAAAATGGATCTATGAACAGAAACACTGTCATTGTTAGTAATGCCAATTTTTCTAAAGGAGAAGGAATTTGATCTTTAAGTATAACTTGTATTCTTCATATGCTTGTATGCTTTCATCAGCAAAAAATGACGATATACATTTGTTTTTATCCTAGTGTAACAAGATAGTTGATATCTACAATAATAGAAGTGAATACTGAGGGAGGGGAAAAGGAAGAGCCTTGTAACAGATTTTCTACCACTGATTTTTATGAAACATCTTCAGATATGACAGAAACAAGAAAATTAGCATATACCTTCTTAAGAAATTAGCTGTGTGTTGTATATGCAGATACGTTCTAAAGGTCATAATTTTGCAGTGTCATTTGATGTACAGGATTTCAAAGGGTGTAAGTAGAAATCTTTTCTCTTGAAGCTGTATTCAATGTGTTGATCAGCAAAATAAATTATATATGTAAATTTTGAAAAAATACTTTCTGATCAGGGCAGCGTATTGTAAACTCAGGATCAAGAGAATCATTAGTTATATGTAAACTGACAAGGCTCCTGATCTATTATTATTATTTGCTATTTCAACTCCAGGTGTGGTGTCACCAGTTCTGGGGATGGATCACCTCCTGCACCCAGTCAGCAATACTCCTCCTAATGCAGCCCAGTATAACATTGGCCTTCTGTAAGGACTTAGAGAGCACAGTTGTCAGCAATGACTGGACATGAGCCAGCAGTGTGCCCGGGTAGCCAAGAAGGCCAATGGCATCCTGGCCTGTGTCAGGAATAGCATGGCCAGCAGGAGCAGGAAGGTCATCCTTCCCCTGTACTGGCACTGGTGGGGCTGCACCTTCAGTGCTGTGTCCAGCTCTGGACCCTCAGTTTGGGAAGGACATTGAGACACTCGAGTGCATCCAGAGGAGGCAACGAGGCTGGTGAGGGGCTTGGAACACAAACCTGTGAGGAACAACTGAGGGAGCTGGGGTGTTTAGCCTGGAGAAAAGGAGGCTCAGAGGTGAACTTATCATGCTCTACAACTCCCTGAAAGGTGGTTGTGGTCAGGTGGGGGTCGGTCTCTTTCTCCAGGCAGCAACTGACCAAATGAGAGGACACAGTCTCAAGCTGCATCAGGAGAAATATAGGTTGGATTTTTAGGATTTTTAGGATTTTTAGGATTTTTAGGTTGGATATTAGGAGGAAGTTTTTCACAAAAAGAGTGACAAATTGGAATGGCCTGCCTGGGGAGGTGGTGGAGTCACCATCCCTGGATATGTTAAAAAAAAAGACTGGATATGGCACTCAGTGCCATGGTTTAGTTAAGGTGTTTAGGGCATGGGTTGGACTTGATGATCTTGAAGGTCTCTTCCAACCTGATCATTCTGTGATTCTGTGATTCTGTGATTCTGCCATTCTGTGATTGCCTGTCTCAAACACAGTTACCACAGAAGGAGTTTGCCATGAGGAAAGTGCAGAATGGAGGGGAAAGGTGGTGCTAACTCCAGGTGTGGGGAGGTCAGATCTGCTTAGCACTTCCTGGGTAATGCATCCACACAAAATTCACACAATGGCCAACTGTGTCAAGAAGCAACTGGTTGTACACATACCCCTGGCCAAACAAAAATCATCCACAGTTATGAGACAGACGGTATCTGTGACCACCAAAACCCTCCCATCCCCTGTTAAGCCACCAGTGATGGGAACTTGAGATAAGATAAATGTGGTTCTATTGTCCAAATGTTATCTCAGGCCTAGGGGGTGGTAAACAAAGCTGAGGAGCAAAAATGTATTACTGATAATGGCAGAATTTATGGGTCACAGGGAAATAGCTCCACAGCTGAGCTGAAATCAGCTTGGACTGGGCAAAACGTATTTCTGGCAGGGGAAGATTGCAGCCACCTCCTCAAAACCAACAGTGAAAAGAAAAGAAAGACTGAGGATTTGACTAATTAACATTAGAAGCAAGGGAATCACTTAGCCAATAGGATAAGGGAATTCTATAGCCAATGAGCATTAATTCCTCTGTTTGCAAAAATTCATAAATAGCGAAGTTTTGAACTACCTTGGGACTGCCATTACCAAGAAGACCAGAGTGAAGAAGGATCAACTGCACACCACAGATCTGTGGATGGTGGCTTATCTTCTGCCTGATCTCTCAATCTCTCCCCCATCCTTTTCTGTGCCTTTCTCTCTCTCCCCCCTGTCTACCTCTCATTTATTGTTTCTGTATTATTGACTTGGGCATATGGTCTAGTTTGCACGTTAATTTGTGTGGAACCATCTCTCGCTAATTGGATCTTAACACCTTACCTGTGGCAAGGGCATATTGCTGACTCATGATCAACTTGGATCCACCAGGAGGCCAGGGCTGTTTCTGCCAAGTAGTTTTCTCTCCAGTTAACCCTCAGCATATTCTGGTGTATGGGATTGTTCTTCCCCAGCTGTTGGACTCTGCTGGACTTCCTGACATCACTGTCAGCCCATTTCTCCAGCCTATCAAGGTCCCTTTGAATGGCAGAAGGATGCTCTGACATACCAGCCACTCTTCCCACTTAGTGTCAACTGCAAACCTGCAGAGGCCACCCTCTGTCTCATCATCCTGATCATTGATGAAAATTAAAATGAAATGAAATCAGAATGGAACATGGTATTGTCCCATGGGGTGCATTGCTACTGACTTGTCTCCAACTAGCCTTTGTGACACCGATTATCACACTTTTTGGTCTGGATGTTCAGCCAATTTTCATTCCAATAAATTATATATTTTAAAAGAATAACCTTGTAGGCTTGTAGTTTGCCCTGGAGTACCTAGAATTGCCAATTGGATCAATCAAATTTTCCAGTTAATGCGCAACGTGAAGTAAAAATCTCTGAAGCATACAGTAAAACAGTCAAGTCATAGTCCTGTGACTAGAGCTGTCAAGTGGATTAAATATACAGGGAAAGGTTATAGGGATAACAATCTAAACTTACATAGACTATATAGACAATATATTTTCAATCTGTGTTTGCAGAGAAGAATGTTAGAACAGATTTTTAATAACCACAAGATATTGGATCCAAAGCCATGTGAATATCGAAGTCATTAAAGTAATACAAGGTATTATGGTTATTTAGAAATACTCCTCAGTATCTTTAAAGAGCTTGCACTTTCTTTCTGGATAGATTATCACAGCAACAGCTATTGTTCCTAGTGTGTTTACAGTGCTTTGCAGCTGTATAACATTGTTGTTTGTGGACAACTTTAAAGATTTCAAAGAGGTATTTTCTCATCTACATGTGAATTTCCTTGCAGAAACTGTAGGAATCTGTTAAAACTAACTAGTGAGTTTATTATTCACATACATTTTTATGGGTGATATCTTCTTTTATAGAAATTTTATTCAGCTGGCAATCTTTACATTATTTACACTGCTTATAGGCAAAGAGAATATACCAAACATTTGGTTAAATATATATTATCAAATTATGATGATTTGAATATTATTATTTTACATAACAATTGCACACACCTAATGTGGTATTGTTTCAGAAAATTAAAAGTCACAAAAACATATTTTAAGCATTTTTATTTCTCCTTTTAAAGGACCATACAGTGTTCTGTTAACTAAAAATTACCAGATTTTACTATATCAATATTTAGACAAGAGATTTCTAAAAAATCTAGTCAGTAAGACTTATGGTTATCTAAAAGAAGAATAAAAAGTAGAGCAGTCAAATACAGACTTGATTTTAACATGTCACTTCATCAACATGAGTATTACTCTGATGAATTGAATTCCTTGCATTTTTCAGCACTGGCTTGTGGCTGGCAAAGGAGCAGACAGAGCTTATTGGAAGCACCACCTGGCTAGGCAGGGGATCCACATTTGACAAATATCGTATTTCCTCTCTTGCAAACTTTCATGCAAATTCAGACCAAATTTAATGGCCTGAGATTCATTAAGCCAAGATGCAGCTGGGATATGGAGAAGTGTTTAACAAATGTATACTAAAAAAGTCAACCAACCAAAACAAAAAATGGACAGCACCTTGACTAAAAAAAAAACAAAGCTTTAGTTAAGCCGATTAGAAATATTATCTGCTTTCATAGAGAGTAATGGATAGATAATTCCCAGACTGTCAATTCCTTACATTTAAATCTTAATTTGTTTTGGTAAAAAGTTTCAAAATAACTGTGATTTGTCATCTCTGCTGTGGAAAACCTACATTTTACATGTCCTGAAAATCTAAATCACAAGTGATCTAATGACTTTCTAATTCACATTAACTTTTCAGTAAGCTTAAATAGTTTCATCTTCAAAATCTTTAAACAGAACTGTTTTCATAGCTATGTTCTACGTGAATTGTGGCTTCAATTATTGAAGTTGTTTTCACTTTAAATTTTCATCTTTGACTTGAAATCCTGAATCCTCTTTGATTAAAATTACATTACCCTGAGACTTTCAAAACACGAAAAATAAAAACTGACACATGAAAACTTACATTTTTGAAGGCATTTAAATGTTTTTGGTTTGATTTCCATTTTTTATCCCTAAATATTTTCCTTTTTTTCAGGTAATTTCCAGACTAGTGAACCAAGGTATTTATGTACCACATAATTGTATATATGATATTTCTTTACCAAACAGATTAATTTTCACTCTAAAATATTATACAATTATGACAAGTGTTACGTCAATGGTATATAATTTTTAAAATTGTTTTCTTACACTCTAGTAGAAATACTCATATTATTGTCTTTTGTCCTGAAAGAAGAGCCTTTAGAGCACATGCAAAATATGTGCTTCAGATGAGGCTAGAAAATGCTCAATGCAATTGGGTTAATTAGTTATTGTATTTCAGAGAAAGCTGAGAAAATAGCTTTGCTAGATCAACATGATTGTTTAAGGAACTTACCACAGAATACCTTTACATATATTGAAAAGGGTAAATATTTTCTGGTTTGACTTTAATCTTTACATTTATTAACATATTACAATCATAATTTGAAAGCTTTTTAAAACAATGTGGTGTTCTATACAGGTACCCAAATTAATTTACTCATGCTGAAATAGGTTCCTTCTGCTATTTCTCAAAGAATGACTTTTGTAATGTGGCAGGTTGGGTGTTGGGGGGAAGATTGTATAGGATGACCCAGGAGTTGGTATTTAATTATTTTCTTAGTGTCAAATCAGATCTCTGAAATTTCCTACAGCTTTTGATGCAGGGAACTGGTGGGACAAGCTGAATATATGGAATTTATGCTTGCACTTGAAACGTTACCAACAGAATAAAACAAAACAGGTAGGTCTACAAGAAATAGCATGACAAACTTATTAGGGCAAAACAAGACACAGCAATGTTGGTTCAGCCCAGAACACATAGAAAATGTATGACACAGATAAAAATTTAGAGCCCTTGATTTCAATATATCTTAACTATGTCTTCATGGAAACTCATAGAATTTGTTATGCAACAAGAAAAAACAAATTCACAAAATGCCAAAACATAGCAGAAGAAAATAAGGAAATGGAGAAGAGCTTTCTTTTTGGACTGCTGTGTGTAGAGGAGACAAGGAAGGAAGAAAGGAATGAAGTTAGTTTAGGAAGGAAGGAAATTAGTTTAGGAAAATATAATCAAATTCGTTTCATTTCGTACTTGTATTGCCTGACATGTCTCATGACATACACCAAAGAAGCTTGGATATTCAGAAAGTATAGACAACTTAGAAAAGTTCAATCAATGCTAAAGGAATGGGAGTGTGAGTTAACAGGAGATTTTACTGGAATTAAAATATTCAACTGAAGACTGCAATTAATAAATATTTTCAGAGACCAGTTAGTTAATACCATTTTTATGCTCACCTAAAAGCTGATTAAAGATCAAATAGCAATTGGAAAATGACATGTAAAGCTTTGGATCATTAACTGAATTTGATAATTCTTTTTTTTTTTTTTTTTTTTTAACCTCATGGAGTCAGTTAATAACTGAAAACTTCCAGTGGAACCTTTATTTATAATATCTCAATCTGTCTCTGGGAGCTGATTAAAAAGATGGAAGAAAAAGAGCTTCCACACTGGCATTAGGACAGATAAGAAACAGATATCAGTCATTAAAAATGTGGAAAAAGTACATAACAAGGCTCTGACCCACAGAAGTTTTACTAGACTTACATGTGTTAAATAAAACAGTTTTTGTATATTTTCTTTGGGATGAGATCTCAGAATCTAGGCTGATGAAAATTACAAGATACAAGAGGCTTTCTGTGAAAAATGACACCTCCAAATCCCAAACAGTTAAGATTTATAGATATTTATATTATAACCTTCCTCAAAAAGAGTCTTTATCTTGATCTCCATCCCCAATGACAGGTACAAGACACCTGCCAGATGGTTTACATCTTAATTTGAGCCAAGTGATCTTGCACAACAGCTACTCAGTGTTTGAGGAGTCCCTCTTTTGAGTCTTTATTGTAACAGAAGATTATTCCTAACTTAAAATCCTTAAACAGAAAAATCAAGAAGTTTAGATAATCAAAATATTATAAACTGGTTTCCTGTTCAGAAATCACCATCAAACACTCTTAAATTCTGAGTTCAGAATTTGCTTTTTTTCCATTATTGATCCATCTGTCATGCACAACAGCCGTGGGCAGAGGGGAAAACACCTGCACTGGAGTAGAAAAGCTGCCATGCAGACTCCCCTTTGGCAAGTGGGATAAAAATTCAGCTCTTGGAGATAGGATTGTCTTGTGTCTGTCACCATCCACATGTTCATTGGGACTATTTTCAACTGCTGAAGTTAACAGCATTTAAATACTGATAGAGGCTTGCAGTTCTTAAAGCGTTCCTAGCTTTAGAAATGAGCTTTTTGAGGTTTAAGTAAAACCTAAAAAAAACCACACCAAAAAACCTGATGAGCCATGGATTGCCAGAGTAAAGGAACTGATGCAAGAAAAATTGGAATGTACAAACATGGTTCATAAAATTCTGTAAATGTCAAATTCTGACCTAATGGACCAGTGAAAGCCACAGACTGTAGACCTATGTTATGTTATTGCAATACAATCTTATTGTAAAATATTCCTGAACTTTTTACCTGACACAGAGTTTATTCTGAATCTTTGTCTCTTTTAGATACAAAAATATGCTAGTACAGTAAGAATGTTCATTATCCCTTGAGAAACTCATGCAAAATTACCATAGCTTGCAGACAACTCCGAGTGACTATTCACAATTGTGGAACTGAGGGGTCACAAAAATCAAATCACTTTTTTTCTCTCTCTCCTCTCTAGCCAGCAGTACTTTATTTAAAATAATCATGCAAGAAAGGCTTATGTAAAATGAGACTATGTTCAGGTGACAGTTACTCTGACCTGGTTTAAACATTTTTATTAAGTTGACTTGAATTATTTCCCACATGTACCCATTTCTCTCTGCTGCCAGGAAACTCAGTAACTATCTCAGTTAAAAATGTCTGCCTAGACATATCTTACATTCCTCTCTGGAAGCTCAGCATCTTGACAGATGGATCACACTTCTATTATTCAAATGCTTATAATAAAATATTTAATTCTTTACACAATTTATGAATAAAATTGCTCTCCTTTAGGCATTGGAAACTTCATACGTACCTGTAGTCAGCTCTTATCACCACCATAAAATGATGTAAATACCAGTAGTAACATTATTAATCTTGATGTCTTTTCCATGCCATCAAGTAACGATATTTCCTGATATTAAGAGCCATCCATAATCCTAGACCTTACTCTCTATAATTCCAGTTTCTCACTTCTCTTATTTAGCATTTGATATATAGGATGCAATACACAATATAGAAGTTTCAGTAGTATTCCCTGTGGCTGGTTAACTTTGCAAGTCCCTGCCTATGACATGCAATGTTTAGCAGGGCTTTGGGTACTGTCCCAAGCCTTCCCCTTTTTTTGTTAGAATTAGCAGTGCTGTTAATGGAATTTGCAGATTCTTTGTGGGAAAATACTGTTTCTCTTCCATTTCTTTCTCATTTGAGTTCAGTGTGTCTTTTTCGAAAATAAAGCATCTGATACTAAGGTTTATTCATCTTGAAATGGAGATGAGTTAGTTTTCCTCTCACAGCTGAGACTCCTATCTGTTCATATAGCACTGTGGGTGTTGATATGTCAGTGTGGATATTGAATATTTCCTGCCCTTTTTTAGTTAATGCATGAATTCACTTATGTTTTTCACATGCTCTAAATAAGGACAACATATACAGATCTCCAGTAAATGTGATGCTGCAATCTTCCGCTTGGAATGGTAGCTAAAATTGCAGAGATTCTGCAAAGGCTAGAGCAGCAGGTAAAGAAGAGAAAACAGGTAAGTTTGGTGTATGGTGTAGATGAGGAGGTAAAATAGCATTATTCAAAATGGTTCATAAGAAGTTGTGGTTGTTCAGTTACATTGGAAGACAGAAAATTTGAAGCAGACTGAAAAATGCTTTTTTAAGCAACTCATCTCTATAAGTCATCATCAGAAAATTCTGTATCAAGGGTTCAGCAAAATGAAACCCAAAAGTTTGGGAAGCATTACAAACTAATATCAAGGAATCTGCCAATACTCCAACAAAAGAGTGTTAAGAAGGAATCAGACAATTTTCTGATAGGCAAGTTTTTTCTAGACTTCAAGGGCAAAGACTTTTTTGCCTTCTTGAGAACTTCCTCAAATCTTAGTGATCCTTCTAGTTTAGTGCCTATGAAATTAAGACCACATTTAAAAAGATGGAAAAAGGTTAACAGTGGAAAATGTCATAGGCTGATATTAAATCAAAGCAGAATTTCTATTAGCAGAAAGTCCTAACATAATACAAAAATATGCCCACAATTTAAGACAATAAATTTCCTTTTTTTTCAGTTAGGTTTTTTTCCTCATTTATTTTTATTGATATTGTTTGCATTTACACAGTAAAGAGAAATACATACAGAATTCTTCATTTTAGAGTTTAGGACTATTTTTTGTCTTTTTGAAAAGCAAATTTATCTGTATAAGGAAATAGAAATTACCAAATGGATCAGGAAACAGGAAGAGAGCAGGTAAAAGGATAGCCTTCACTGGAAATAACGAAAAAGCAAAGCAAATCATCATTTGGGACTACTTCTTAGAATTAATTAAAATTTAGAGGGTTTTATTCACTTTTAGATTATCACACTCTTACACAAGACTGATACTTCATACTCATTGTTCTCTACCTTCTCTTTCATGATACAGAAATGTATTTTCAGTGGAAAAAAAAAGGTGATAATTTTCAATTAAGAATATTTTAGTAGGTGTAGTTTGAGCAACAAGCAGACATTAGAGTTCCCACCCCATGACAACGTAGGGCTGAATACAAATACAGGTGAAAGATAAGCTTTCTTTAGATATATATTTATTGGTAATAGTAAGCTTCTGATATGTTTTATAAATTACATTTCTGGAGACTGTGAAAAACAACAACAAAGTTTAACTTTCCATCCCATGTTATAATCCAAGTTAAATCAAAGCCTTCTTCCAAGACTTTGATGAGAATTGTGGGAATTATGTCTTCTAAGAGCATTGATTTTAAATAGCTGCCAGTTTTTTATATGACTTTGCTTTATATAGCAACTCTTTAGGGAATATTTAATTAAATCATAATTGCCAAAAATATCCTTGTCAGGCACTACAGGACTGTAGGGAAATGGAAAGACATGTTGAAGAGAATCTCATTATCAAAGACCTGTTTAATACAAATTAAAATTGACTTATTCTAAATAGATTAGATGAAATGAACAGTCTATATCTTTGCAAACTAATACAGTTCAAACATACTATGGAACTCAGACACAAGAGTATATTAAAATATGAAGCATGTACTTGATTGGGATATGAAACTGATGAATAATAAGAATCCCCAAAAAATCTCTAAAATTCAGATGGCAAGAAACCTCAACAATAACGCAAATGCCTTCAATCTTTTTCTTTCTTGTGATTCTGCTCCTCAGCCTGGCCGTCTGCAGTTTCCAAAGTACATTAAACAGATGTAGAGTTGAACTATATCACTAACTGTAACTGTGTAGCAGGACATTCATATTACTTTCACTGCAAAGGTGCAAATCAACCAATTGAATCAATAAAGTCAGCACCTGCTACAAAACAAAATGCTGGCCTCTTTACTGAGTCACACAGACACAATACTCTCACTGTGAGTATTAGATTGGAAAATACAGGTTGCTGGTTACTAGAAATGTCAGCCTGCTGCTCTATAGGTGGGTAAAGACATCAAAGAAATAAGCTGTCCATGTTTGACTTCAGGAATTTACAAAATAAGGATCAAAGAATGACATGAAATATTCAAAGAGGAAAAATAATCTTTAGGCTAGGTACAAAATATTATTTTAGAATGTGGTAAGAGTGCTTGTGGGATTTGTATTAGATGATACAGCATTTGTTATCAAAAACTTCTGTTATTTAAATTACCAATCTTGTAAATAGACAAGACTCATTAGAATAAATATTTTTGAAGTTTAACCATTAGGGTTTCTACAACAACAAGATCCTGTGTTCATTACTTCCCATACTTTGTTCTAGTGCTCCTACAGTCTCCAGGTCAGAAAGAGAGAATATTAACTTGTGCCTTTTCTTTGAATTTGCTTTTCCCCCAGCATATTTTCTGAGATTATTAATGTTTTGGGTAGTGTGACAATATGTTTCTCTATGTCATCTTTACTGCAGCTTTCCTGGCACCATGGAAATTTACAAACATTATTCTTTGTGATAGATGCCTAATTAGAAAATGAGTAAGGAGAACAAAGTTGGCAAGAGATTTTAAAAAAAGAGACTTGCCCTTGATGAACATTAGCATATGTTTCTGTCAAATTCCTGCTTTTTCTACCTGATTTTTTTGTGTTTGTAACTAGACTAGAACACTGAGTTATAGCTTGTACAGTGTAGGTTATTGATCATTCTTCCTACACAGCCAAAAGAAAAGACTGAAGCATTTGTGCTTCCTTCTGTTATTTTCTGCCAGTGCCTGTACATAAAACTGAGTGCCCCAACACCAGCTGTTATGGACTAACAGATTTTGAAACTCACCATCTCTATGGGATCAGTCTTGCTGATATTTTACCATAGATTAAAAAAGGAGAAGGTATGAAGGAAATTACAGAGCCAATAGAGAGATCACAGTTGAAAATAAATGTTCTTAACAGTTCCTAAGCATCTTTTAGAAGACTGAATATCTGTCGTTCTTCTTGAGCAATTTACATGAGACACTACAAAAGAAAGTAGAAGCCTAAAGAATTAATGCTTTCACCTCTGATATCTTGGGATTTTCTTTTATTCCCAGTTCTTAAGATCACACTGTATTAATATCAGGGACATAAATCCTTTGCCATAATTCCATTAAGTCCTATTCACTTTCCTGAATTAGCAGCTAGTTCTTCTGAAGGCTGATTTTTTTCTCTGTTGCCACAATTTCTGTCACTCATAGTATTAAAGCAGGGAGAATATTGAAGCAGCATTGAAGGCTACAGCAATTAAGAGAGAATTCAGGGTCACCTGCACTTGGTGTGTGTGATACTGGTCCAGATCAGACAGAAATGAATTCTGCATAACAGATGAGATGTTATGAAAAGGACTGTGAAGAACGACCCTGTAGAAGTGTGGGGAGAAGAATGCAGTGGTAAGGAAAGTTCAAATATACACAACAAGTGATAGTGCAGCACTAAGGAACAACATCATGGCCTGAAAAACAACTTGAGAACTCCAAATCTCTGTCAACATGTACAACAGCTGATCAAATTTAATGTAAACATTGCTTAGCTTATCTGTAATAGACATACATCTAACTGGACAAATTCTGCAGAAACTGGTAAAGTCTCTCCTTAAGTGATGTTGTATGTCATTCCTAGTAGGCTTTAAAGTGGCACTGTTAGTTAAAATAGGCAATTTGCCCTTTGTGTAGAGATGCCCTTCTCATTCCCTTGAAGAACCAGCTGGTGAAGGCCCTGCATCTCTTTCCTCAGCTGGTTGGTCCCATTGGCACACACAGCATTTCTCAATACAGCTAATTAAGTGTGGAATTTGAAGTGATAATGTGTATCTTAAAATGAATTCAATTACTTTGCATGGGATAGTTCAGTTTATCAAACACAGACTTATGGCACTATTTAAATGTTCACAAGTTGTTCTTATCTGGTCAGTAACTGTAGGTCAAAAATTTTAGGAATCTCCCTAGTGTATATCATTTTTTGTACCATATTTGACTTATATCTTCATATATCTATCTAGATCACTTGAATATTCTGTTGCTGTTACAATGGCAATTTATGTTTGTGTTTAAGCAACTGACATGAACTGACTTACTCAACTGACTTCCTCTGATTCCTATTTAGATTCAGACCTTGTTAACAAAAGTTAGGCATCTATTATCTTTGAAAGTACTGACTTCAGCTGGCAGTCCAGGACAGCAGCAGTCTTCTGTAGATCCTGTCAGGTATAATCTCAAATGAGAATAACTTTTACCAAGGCAACTGACCTGAATTGCTCAAATCCAAAATTTAGATGACTAAAAGAGTCAAATTTTCATTGACTCTCATCCACTATAATGGATAATAAATATTCCTGTGTATGACTGAAATGTATGTTAAAACTTGGTATTCTTATGGACAACCAATATCTAGCATCCTTTAGTTTTATTTAAGAAGCATAAGCTTCTTTAAAACCTCTAGCCATATCATTGACTCTTGACTGAAATAATTAAATTCAGCTGATTAAATATAAATCAGACATGCTTACTTTATAACCACAGCTTTGTGAACTGAACTAAAAGAAACATTTGCGCTCTTTCTGTGCTGCTCAGTCTAGTTCTTAGTATGAAGAAAGAATCAAGGCTGAACTCTGTGCAATCAGTCATTACCACTGCATCCTCCTGCTCAGTCCTCAAAATAGATTCTTTTCTACTTCTGTTGAAGGTATGAATGTACTTTGCATGCTTGATCCTTTCAGTTCATATGAACTTCAGGTAAAGATTGTCTAAGAAAAGAGTGATTGATTCAGAAGGAAGGAAGGAAGGAAGGAAGGAAGGAAACCTTTGTTTTAAAAAATAAAATTTTAAAAAATATCTCAACATCTTCCATGTTTAAACAGCTGCAACCCCTATGAGCTTCACAGAGAGCTGAAATTCTTCTGAGATCAATTAGCTGTGCCACCAAATAATCAGAAATGCAAGACTTGGCAAAAGACAAATTTCACAAATTGATAGTGTTTATTTTGCCCTCCTGAAATCAGACTTGTTTTATATTTTAATATTTGAAAAATTTTGGTGATCTACAATTGTGAGAGATTTTGGGAGGAGATTTTGGGCTCAAAACCTTTCAGGCACATGTGCGAGTGGAAAGGACAGGTTGGGCCTTGCCCCAGGGAGGTGATGCCCTGCTTTGCACACCCTACCCCTCCAAGGTCTGCATCCCAGCCTCTGCAATGCTCACCAAGCCCTGGCAGGCAATGCTCCTCACCTGCCCCTGGAGCCTCTAACCCAGCTCCTGACTGGACATCAGACCAAAACTCCCACCTGGGGGAAGGACCCAGAAAAGCAAAAGGGTGCTTCAGCCAAAGAACAGTACAAGCACGTGTTTTGAGCCTACCTTCCCTTGGATTTTACATCAGCTGAAGCATGAGGGATAGCTGTATTTGTTCTTTTCTATTTCTAATTTATTCTTCATGAAGTCTGAGTAACTTAAATTCAGATGTTAGAATTTCCTAAGTTGAATGGGCTTAAAGCTTGCTAAATTAATGGTTTTTTGAAATGCTTAATGTTGATTGAATATTGCTTTAAACTTTTGCCAGAGTTCCCTGGTTTTCTGAAGTTTGCTGGTAAAGTTTTTGTTGTTTTGATCTCTTGAGAATATCTTGTCAGTATTTTTTCCTTGCATCTAAATCAGGGTATGTAAAAACCCTGCAAAAATGTAAGCCCCTTTAAAGGACCTGGTGACAGAGTTCTGGAGCTTTACAGCCATTACTGGAGAGTCCCTAATGGAATCTTATAGAAGCAGTTGAACAACTGTACTACTGTTCATCCCTTCTCTAGGTAACATTTTTTACGTAATTAAGCCCAAAACCAAAGTAATGGGAATAAGGAAAGTTCTGTCATAGTCCTGACCTCTCTGAAACAGGCAGAACTCCTCAGCAGATTCTGTTGCTGAACTGTGATCTTTGTTTCCTGCCTTTGTATTTGGTTTATTTGTCCAAGTGTTGGCAGTGGCAGCAGTTCTGGGGTGAAATCTGAGAAAAGAGGAGAGGGGCTGCCCCATCCCAGGTACAGCCAGCTCCATCTGGTAAAGTCAGATCCAGTGGATCTTCTTGCAGACACAGTTGAGCTCAAGAAATACTTCCAATGCCTCTGTGATACTATTTTTAAGAAACCAGCTGTGAGAGTGTGAAAAAAAATGACAGAAACAGCCCTGCACATACGTGAACATACCAAGGTCAAAGGAGAAAAAGAGGGATGCGACACTTTCAGCTTCAAGGCCAAGATTCCCCTGCAGAACATGGAAAAGACCAGGGTGAAGGAAGCCCACAGCCCATGGAGGACCATGGTGAAGCAGATAGCCATTTGCAGGCCATGACAGACCCCACCCCAGAGCAGGCTGGAGAAAGCTGCAACCCACAGAGGCCCAGAGCAGGGTCCTGTCAGACTCACTGCCCATGAAGGACGCACATCGGAACAGGGAAAAAGTGTAAAAATTGGGTGGTGTGGAGAGGAGCTATTGCAGAGTAACTATAACCCTCTATTTCTTTAGTTTTTCTAGATATTATGCCAGCTGAATACCATTTTTAGGGCTTTTATTACCTCAACAGAGACTTGTATTTTATCAGTCTTAGATAATGTTCTGCTCCAATCACCTTTGTTTATCTATTATCTTTCCACTTGACTTTTTCTTTGTGGAATTGATGATGTAAAGCAAATAAATAAGGAAAACATTTGAAGACTCTTTTTGCAGAACATAAAGCAAAGAAGTAAATGAGAATGAAGATAAATGAGCATGAACACAGACTGACCTTTTAAAACTTTCAGCACACAACATAATGGAGATAAGAAGTTTGCTGTGGAAGGTAAGTATACAGTACATGTTCATACTAGCAATAATGGAATTATAGAAATTTTTTGGTGTCTTTCCATTAAATGTCCTCACTTAATCACTTTTAAGGAAAAATGTCTTTCTTGGGAAGCTAATATAATTATTGTATATACAAACTGTTCTGTATAGTAAAGTTTATTGATGAATGTAAGATGTGCATGGGTTTTTTTTCCTTTATTTCTATTTCAAATTATATTACACTATCATGTGAAGAGATCTGGGTTATAGTCATAGTGTTTTAAAGCATATATTTTATTTCTTTTTTAGATGGGAAATGTTTATTATTGAAGAGGTCTTCGGTATAAAAGAAGGGGTTTCTACTGAAAAACACAGCATCAGAAGTCAGTGAATGCATGAAAAATAATTCATAATCCCCAAGGAACAGCTACATTACATAAGATTAGGTCACAGGAATGGTTTTGTGGAATATTAACTTGCCTATATTTTTTCTTCCTGAAGGCTTTATTAAATTGCTTCTTAGAACTACACTGCAGTATTATTGGTGAAATAGGTGTCTGTGAATACTTAAATTCAGCATACACTGTACCTTGCCTCAATTAAGATGTATCTCTGAGGGTATTGTCTACATAGAAATTCATAAAATGCATCTTGTGAGGACAGAACCAGACAAAAATGAGATCTCTCAGGTATAGCTATCAGTGTAAGTATGGTAGCACAATATTCCAAGCAGCAAATGAGGCAATCCCAGAAAGCTGCATTACAGCACTCTCATGGCACTTGTAGTATACTGACATGGTGGCTGAACAAGCCACATGAAAACTATCTCAGATATTTTAAAGAAAAGCTGAATAAATATATTTATGAGATGTCTACTACTTTATAGGCAAAATCTATATAAGCAATAAATGTATCCTAAATTCTTGTGATGGGAACACAGAAATATGCTACAGGTGTTTCATTGAAACAAAGGCCTCTACAACAGAAGAAATAGCTGCTGTTGAGAAAGGATGTTACAGATGCAGACTGCATCTGCATTCACTTGGTGGTGTTTGTACTTGCTCTTTGTCTGAGAAACTTCCATTTAATGAATACTTCCTCTTTGTAGTTGTTAAGTAGTGCATAGAAATATATGTTTATATTGATAAATCTTCATACAGGTGAACATTATTTTATAGAACCTTAGAAGGGTGTGGGTTAGGAGGAACCTTAAGAATCATCTAGTCCCAACCTGCCTTCCAGGGGCAAGGATATCTTTCACTAGATCAAGTGGCTCATAGCCTTATTCAATCTGGTCTTGAACAGGAGGACAAAACTTTAAATATAGCTGGATATCACTGAAACAAAACTTAACATTGTTGAACAAAACTTAAAATATAACTGGATATCACTGAAATCTAAAGACAGGGACAAGAAGATTGTAGTAAACACAAAAGGGGACACCGTTCTGAGGTAGGAGGAAAATAAAATAAAATAACTATGATGTCTATTATCATTAGACAAGGAGGCGAGCTTGGATACTACTGGAGGGAATATTTGAAATGTAGGATTTCAGATACTTATGCTAGATCTAATGTGGAAAAATCTATTCTCTTTGGATCTATCAACAAAGACTAAACTTGACATAAATTTGTATTATCTCAGTCTCAACAATATTATTGGAAGAACCATTTGGTATTTCAAGAGAAATACAATGATTTATTAAGTTATGCATAGCACAGTCATTACTGCTAGCTTGCATGTGTTAAAATATTGATAGTTGTTGACTTGCCTGTAATCAAATTGTCTATGATAATATGAGGAAAAATATCTATAAGAATCTGCAGTTGCTCAGGCTTATGATAAGCTGGAATTATGAGGTATGTGTGTAATCATTACTCTGCTTGGTTCCTAAGGAAGAAGGTGGAGAAAGCATTCTGAGAACAAGGTATACATTTTTTTTTCTTTAGCATATCTGTCTGGACTGCTAAGTGTCTGAAACAATTAAGTCCTCCTGAAAGTCCTCCTTCTACAACTGAAAAGTCAATTCAAACACAGTTAGCAGAAACTCCTGGACTTACTTTGCCCTTTGTTAATAGCAGTATTACTTGAGCAATATTATTAAGAGAGGTATTACTTGATGAATATTTGTCAATAACTGTGACATTCTAATCTTGCTAGCCTTTCTATTGTCAAGGCTAGTGTGTTATAGGCACTGCTAATACAACTTTTCTATGATGGAGTTGTGCCAACCTCTAGTACCATTTGAATGAGCAGATGCTGATCACTGGTAAGTAGTTGGAGCTGGGAAAGAATAGTCTACTCTTTCCAGCAGTTTTAAAATTGATATAGAAATATCCTGTCTTTTTTTTTGTTGTTGTTGTTAACATCAACATGTTCGTGGGAAATTAAATAATGCAAACCCTGGGAAATATATGGGCCTCAAAGTCTTGGCTGATAAACACTAATTCTTCTAAAGTTTAGAATCATACATCATTTTGAGGTGTATCTTGTTACTAAGGAAAAATATATCTGTAATTAGCCTAAAAGGAAATGGAAGCAAAGCCAATAATAGGAAATTTTGTTGAGACCATCCTTTGGGAATAACAATGTGTCCCACCTCAATATTCCTACACTTCCTTATCTTGTGAATATCCACTTTCTGTCTTCAGAAAAACATTCTGTGCAGTTAAGGTTACATCTCCAAGGCTCCTGGGGCCCTTAAGCTATGTCATGGGTGTGTCTGAAGTGAAAAACATCTGGCTGAGACTAAATAGGCTGATGATCACCTTACCCCTAAATTTGTTCAAGGCCTGTAAAGCAGGGCATTTCCCCATCTAGTAACTTCTGTTGAGAATAGTACTGTAGAACATGTCAGAACATTAAATTTTGTTAATCCCAAAGCACAGCGGGTAAGATCATATTTACCTGAAAACTTAGTTGATGATAAAGGTGAGACCAGCTCTTTGCATCTTTGAATGTGAGTATTATGGACTATTAACACTCTTCTTAAATTCAAGAGAGATGGGTAATTAAAAAAAACCCTCAAACTGATTAATTTATGAGGTCAGGAAATATATCACATAAAGGTTGGTAAGCAAGTAAATTCCCTTACACTCTGCATGATAAAACTTACAAAAAATTAATTAACTTAAAATTGTATCTGTAGTGATATCAAGGCTGATATTCTTCTGCCATGATTGTTTTTCTGAAGCTCAAAGCTACCTAAGGTCCAGAACCATTACTACACTCCTGAGATTATTCCATCTCCCCATGTTTGTTGGTACTTGTTTCAATCTTTCAGAGGAATGAGATGATCAGTTTTGAATTATCATTGTCCTTATATTTTCCTTTCATTCTGTTTCTGTTTGCTTGCTAGTTTATTTTCTAGGCTCTGCTCTTCAGTCTTTCTGGCTTTTCAGTTTTGTTTTTGAGAGTCTTTTGTCTGATCGTTATACATTTTGTCTTGAAGACACTGTGAACACCAAGCAAAGTTTAAATTCAATTAAGCTTAAGAACTGGGGATGTTTAAATAATTTGTACACTAGGTAAAATAAATGTTGTAGTGTTCAATAGGATGATCCTATCAGAGGGTTTTTTATTTTAGAAGAAAATACAAATTTATGGATAAAGTTTTAAAATTGTCTTAGCACTTGTGTCTTATGTTTTATTGGCGTAAATAACTAAGCTTATCAAAACAAAAACAGACTGTTTTTTACCATTATACATTTGGGATTTGCATATTTTTCTGGTTTGAGAGCAAAACCAGTGAGAGACTCCAAATCAGAAATACAAAAAGGGAAAAGGAAAACCGAAACACACGCAACAATACAAAAAAAACACTGACAAAGTTGGAATACAACTTAACACCCTGTTGGTCAGGGTGTTGGTAGCAGTCCAGTTGGATTGGTGGCTGCAGTCCTCCTGGGGTGGCAGATGTGGTTCTCTTGGAGCAGTGATCCTGTAGAAAGGGTGTAGTCTTCCTCTGAAGATCCAGTGGAAAAGACAGCTGTTCCTCTGGAAATGCAGTGGAAAGACTGACTGATCCCGAATCCCAGATTATATCCAGGTGGGGATGTTTAGCTCCTCCCCCCTGGGCAGAGCATCTCACAATGGGCTGTTATCTTTCTGTGAGTCATGGGTGGGTCCATAAAACAGAAATGGCTCCTGGAGGGAGTTACCTGTGAGTCATGCAAAAAGGCATTGATGGGCCCATTGACAGGAGATAAGGAAGAAACAATGCCCCTCCTGGTTTCAGCAGCTCTTGAGGATGGGAATAGAATACTTCTTTATATTGTAACCTAGGATACATTTATAAATCAAACAACTTGTAGTGTCTAGTGTGTGACATGTCTCCTTGCTCACGTGGAACAGAATACATACATTTTTTAGCTGCTATCCTGGTAACATAAAAAGAGAAACCAGTAAATGAAAATATAATTCTGAGTATTACCAGCAAAGTAGATGTAACTAATACCTTTCATATACTAAGGTGTCTTCTGACCATGCAAACACAAGAACTGCAGAAAATATGCTTTATGTTTTGAGTGCATCTACGTGCTGACATCTGTTATAGTCAAATGCAGAAGATACTTAAAGTGATACTGAGAAACTGAAGTCAGCCAAATAACTTTAAGGTTTTACAGGTGTATATACACTTGCACACAGGAAAAAATGTAGGAGAAACAATAATTATCTATTTTTTTTGCCACATATTTGTAACCACATTTAGCCTGTAGTCACCCTTTTCAAAAGGTGAAACATTCTCACGTATTTCAGGTTAAAATATTTTTTTAAAGTTTAACTTTTCAGACATCTAAATGTTTTTCACAAAGTTGGATTATTGTTTCTTTTTCTTTTGAAAGACCTCCCAAATACTTTTGATGTCCCAGCAATTCCAGGTCTGACCCACTTTTTGGGGTTGTGGTCTGTTGGAACCCTGGCTGAGAACCTGGCTGAGAATTTTAGACTTTCTGGGATGGCAGGCACTGACCCCCAAGACAACACTGCATTTGACCATGGAGAAGGCTTCCAAAATTGAACGACAGATCTGGGATTAGGGGTGTGTAGTTTGAATAGAAGTGTGTAATATCACATGGTGGAAAACTTAAGAGTTTAAGGTTTTAGACTATATTAATATATATAAAGCAAGATGGAGGTTTTAGGGTGGAGGCTAGATTTTCTTCATCTTCTTTTTCATGAGGTTGGGTGGTATTGTGTAATTGGATAAAAAAGTCTGCCTTGTGGGCCACAGGTGGTTGGTTATTGGGTCAAAAGTAAAAATAATTTAGTTGTCATTTCTTAATTGGACAGCTAATCCTTGAAAGGCCTGACAGAGAGAGAGAGAGATGCAGCTCCATTTTTAGTTTGTAGAGTAAGTGCTGTAGAACTCATGGTTTGTGAGGCTGTAATGTAGATGAGAACTAATAAACATCTGAGTCCAAACAAGAAATACTGTCTTGTGCATTTAATCCCAACCCTGGCAAAAAGAAGTTAAGACTCCCACAGTGGTCTGTCTTCTTTTTCTTAAACACTAGGAAGAAACTTCTTTTGTTCCTTTTGTTTTCACTTTCGTCCTTGCCTTTCTTCAGCATCACTGATGGTACAGAACTAAATTTATGATGTTGGTTATAACTACATTCTTTGATGATGAAACTTTTTCCTGAGAATATGTTCTCAGAAATATTAAGGAAGCCTGTTAATGCAATTTCTAGATAAACAAGATGTTGACTCACATCCAGTTGCAATGGAGCTATGTGTAGCAATGAAACCAACCAGTACTAGTTATGCTTACTAGTACAGAAGTATCTCCAATAACATGTTGCAGAATTTCTTTAAAGAAAAAAGAACCAACAAAACCATTCCTGTCAGGTATAGACGAATTCCAAAAGGCTCATAATTTTAAATTAAATTGATAGAAAATTTCAAATCTTATCTGGATTATCTAAGTGATAAGAAACAAATTTCTTCCAAAGATTCTGGGCCACTAGATTGCTACAAGTATAGACAGCAAAGGGTGTGAGATGTTTTGTAGTTTGTCTCCTACCTATAGAGAGAAAATTAAAAATAATTTAGACACTTGTGAAGTAGTGGGTCTTGTTTGACTTTATTTTAGGTATGAAGATTACTTTTTATTTTAGCTGTAAGTGTTCATTGACTGCTGTATTATAATAGCTATAGAAAGGAAACAATAGCTATGCTTGGGGGTTTTCAGTTGATTTTATGGAAAGACTTCCATTTTCATGGATCCTAGAGCAAATTCATGAACACATCACAGGTGGCCCCACAGCTTTTTGCTCTAGCACTCCAGAAAAAAAGCCCAAAGAATATATTTGATATAGTAACTAGCTTTGCTAATATAATAAGATAGGAGTGCAGTAGCTGCTTCTGTGTCTTATGAAAGCAAAAACAATAGTACTGATTAGGTCTCTGAAATAAAAAAATGTTTATGTTTTAATTTGATTTTCATTTTCTGTTGACATACCAAAGGTTTAATTTCTGTGATTTTCTTCATAAGGTTTGCCTTTTTCTAACCCATGTATTGTCAGATGGATGCATAACACCCCAGCGGCACAGTTCTACACAACAATTTATCTGAATTGTGAAGATACAGTGGAGAAAGCCTCTAATGTATAAATTACTTCTGCTCATCAGAATGTTTTTGTTTTAGCTAATTTGTTGCTTGAAATTACACACGCTGAAAATATGATAGAGGTGTCCCTGCTGCATTTAATCAGATGTGGAATTATTCATTGCCATTAAAAATGCTTGGATTCTTAGCTGCCTTTAGGTGTTTCTGAATTGCTAACATTTTTCCAAAATATTTGGCAAAGACCATCTGTTTAGTTATTTCTCTCTGTTTAAGGATACTGTAGTAAATCCACAGGCCTAAACTAAATATTAAAATAAGCAAAATAACCACATAAGCTACATTTCATATGTCATAGAGACTGTTTTTTTTTTTTTTACAAAAAGATTCCTAAAATACTGTGTTAGAGCTTCTAAGAAGAGAAATTCTTTACAGTTTGGAACTTCAGCATCTAGTTTCATAGATTAAAACTAGATTAATATCTAATTTTACCTATAAATGAATCTGTTTCACAATTGTTGACATGTTCCTTTATATGGAAAAACAAAGAAGTTAAACTTCAATTTGGAGAGTTGATATACATTATGATTATTTAAAATTTTAATATTAGAATAATAAAATGGAACACTTACTTTTGAACTCTTCAGTAAGGAGCTTTCTAGACACCTTGCAATTTCTCCATATAGCAAACTGAAAATTCACATTTTTGGAGCAGAATACATTGTGATTTTTCACCTACTGAAATTGGAAGTAATTCATGCAAAAATTTAGATTAAAATAGCTAGCTTTTTTTTTTTTTTTTGGACAGCATGCAAACTGTTATGCCATGCTAAAAGGGAGTAGAATACTTTCCAAGTCTTTTTTTGAGAAGTGTCATGCTTAGATTTGTAGGACATACCACCAAATATTAGAGATAAAGTGTAATTCAGTTTTTTGTTTTTTTTTTGTTGTTACTATGGGAGTGCTATATTTATATTAATAATAGAAAATGTACTATTTTCTTATAAATTAGTAAAAATTATTTTATTCCTTTATAATTGGTACCAGGATTTCTACATGCAGCCATTGCCAAATGACAAATCAATTGTGTCAGACCTTACCTTAAGACTCTTCATTATGTCATTATTCATTGTTTTCTGGACTCATAGAATCAGAACATAGAATAATTTTTTTTTTCAGTTACCTGGACACAGAGATGCTCCCTCCCCCATTTTGGTGTCATCCATTAAACTGATGAGATGGCATTCTGTACCACCTTCCAGGATAATTAATAAACTAAAACTATGCTAGCCCCAGCACTGTGCTGTCTGCCAACTGTGTGATAACTGAATATTGAACAAATCATGAGTCCTATCAATTTTCAGTCCATTTTCTATCCCACCCAACATTTATCTCATCATTTTGACTGTAAGAAGAGACTTGAGAGATCAAAGTCTGCTAAGTCTGATCAGATTTGAGCATTGTTTTGACATTTTTGCGTCCAAAAATTTATCTCATAGGGTTTCTCAGGATCCACTATCAGATGGAACTCAGCATATAAATGCAGGAATGTAAAATGCTCTATTTCCACTTCTCTGCACTTCTTCTTTAATCCAATAGTTCAGTGATTAGAAAGCATCTGGAGAAACAGATGATCTTCTGCCTAGAGAAATCTTCTTTTGCCAGATATATATTCTAAATTATAAACTAATATCCCAAAGCAGAGGGAGAGTGGCAAGAGTGCTTACTTTTATTCTTTCAGAAGAAAAGCACATGCAATATTCATTTAAAAAGCAAAAAGAAGACACTGTATTACATTATAATTAGACACTTCACTCTGAAATAAGGACATGCGGGTTTTAGTCATTAACCCAGTGCACATATACCATCAGATGTTTAAGTATTCACTTCAGGAAGGGATAGAGCAAAAATATTCACTTGCAGGTGAGTTTCTTAACATTGTGTTATGAAGTCATTGTGTGTTTCTTTACTGGTGTGCAAAGAGAAGGGGAGAAGGACAGTTCAAGGGAAGCACTGAGCTCATGTAAAGACAATTCAAAGCTTTTTGGAGAAACATATTCAATTCAATTCAATCCCCTTCAATTTGTTGGGAGGGGAAGCTTTCTTTTCTTAGGAGGTGCAGACCTTCTGTAGCAGGAGCTTTTGCAGGAAGAGAAGTGAGGTGAGCAATTCCAGCTGCTACCTGGAAATGTCATCCACAGAAGCCATAACACAAATTATCACACCTCCCTTTGCAGCAGAAAGACTGATTTCCAGACCACATGGGTAAAGTCACACAAATATAATTTTTCCACATGACATCCTGTACAACTGGGTACTGTGTTGATGCCTGAAGATATTCTTGGGTTACTGAAAGCATTTACTATACTTGAGAGATAGAAGATGAGATCTTATCAAGTAATGCAAAAGATGAAAAATAATCCAAACTGCCCTGTAGTCTGAACAGTTGTGCCAACCACTGAAAAGATAGTTTAGAGATGGGAATGGATCCTATCACTGGATGAATGCAAAGACTATGAATTATGTCAGTGATCCATTTCTTCTGAAGATGACAGCAAAGTGACTAAAGACACCTTTTTATCACCTTTTTGTCAGCATTTCTCACCATCTAACTTAGGCAGTTTCTGACTCTTTATAGTGATTTTTCAGTGTTTGTACTCAAAACCCATATTCTTTTATTGAAAAAAAATTAGGCAGACTCCAACAGATAGAAACCCATACCCTCTTGTCAAAAGCTTGAGGCTTTGGCCTATGTTTCCCTAGTCTTGGCAGAACTATGAAAAGGATAAATGGATCTCAAACAATTATGTTTTAAGTCTCAAAGTGGTATGTTTATAAAATTTTTATGAAATAATAATGTTTTAACATTTTATAACGTTTATAAAATACTGGGTTCTTTTTCCATCTTCCATCATCCAGATGTCATTCCCTATTCTTTTGTATAACTGTCAAGGGGGTGGGCAGCACAATGGGGCCTGAGGGGAAAAAAATCCTTCACACTCTAATATCAGGCTCATGACCACCTGAGGAACCCAAAGGTACTTTAGTCTATGGGACTAGATGAAATGCATCTCAGAGTCCTGAGAGAATTGCCTGATGTTATTGCCAAGTCACTGTCTGTGATATTTGGAAAGTCATGGCAATCAGGTGCAGGCCGAGGAGACTGGAAAAAAGGAAACTGTCTGTCTTTCAAAAGCATAGAGAGGAGAACTGAGAACTACTGACCTGTGAGTCTGACCTTTGTGTCTGGGAAGATCAAAGAAAAGATCTGCCTGGAAGTTAAGCTAAGGTCCTTTATGCTGGTTTTGTACAGCCAGGTTTTTGGTAGTGGGGGAGTCACAGAGGTGGCTACTGTGAGAAGCTACTAGAAGCTTCCACCATGTCTGGCAGAGCCAATCCCTGATGGTTCTGAAGATGGATGTGCTGCTGGCCAAGGCTGGGCCAATTAGAGATGGTGGTAATCCCTCTGTCACAACATATTTAAGAAGAGATCAAAATAAAGTTTGTGGCATGGTTGTAATTTTCAAGCTAGAGAAGAGTGGAGTGAGAACATGTGAAGGAAAACATGATGGCGACACCAAGGTCAGTGGAGAAGGAGGAGCAGGAGGTGCTCCAGGTGCCAGAGCCGAGAGTCCTCTGCAGGCTGTGGTGCAGACCATGGTGAAGAAGCTGTGCCCCTGCAGGCCATGGGATCTACAGGGGATACAGAGATCCACCTGCAGCCCCTGGGGATCTATGGGGGATGGAGAGATCCACCCACAGCCCATGGGGGAGGTGCCCATGCCGGAGCGGGCGGTTGCCTGGAGGAGGCTGTGATCCAGGGGGAGACCTGGAAAAGAGAGGGGGCCCTTGCTGCCAGGCTGGAGCAGTCTGTCCTTAGAGGACTACACCCTGCAGAAGACTGACCCATACTAGAGCAGATGAGAGGCACTGCTCTCTGTGGGATGGACTCACTTTGCAGCAGTTTTGGGAGGATTGTTGCTTGTGAGATGGAGCCATGTTAAAGAAATTAATTGAGAACTGTTGCCCGTGGGAGGGACCCCACAGTGCAGCATGAGAATGACTCCTCTCCCTGAGCAGTGAGAAAAGCCAGCAAAACTCCCATTCCCCGTCTCCCTCCACTATCAGTGGGAAGCTGAGAGAGGTTGGCGGAGGGCGGGGGGGGTGCAGTACAAAGGTGTTTTAAGGACTTCTTTTACTTTTCATTTTCCTACTCTGATCTTGTTGGTTATACTCTCACTTTATATCTCTATGTTGAGCCAGTTTTGCCCTTGATGATAATTGATGTTTTAAAGGATAAATCTGTTTTCATATATATTTCCATCTAGCCCAGCAAAATCTTCATTCTTCTGTTGGAGCTTTTGGGGCATTGTTGCCATGAAAATATTAAGAAGTTAGTGCAATGAAATATTTTTCTAATTATCTGGGATTCTTAAAGAAAACAATGCATTTCATTTTCTGTAGAAACTGGAAAACAAAGTTATTTTAATATACTTTTTTCCCCTTGTTTTTAAATAAACTAGTTTATTCTCATTTACTTATTGACATTTCTTTGCTGTAACTTCTAGATTATAGTTAGTAGCTTGTCAAAATGCATGTGAAAAATTACTGCTGCTGGAAGTAATGGAATACATAGTAATAAAAATGAAAATTAAAGAGGTTAAACAGAAATAATAAAAATAGAAATGAGGAAAAATGCTGTTCAAATAATAACAAAGACTTACAAATATGTGCAATAGAGGGAATTAATAAGTCGGTTCTTACATGTTACAGTAACTCCATGAAAAACTCAACCAAAAAAAAAAAAACCAAAAAATAAACAAAACCGAACACAACCAGTAAAAAGATCATAAATCTGAGGCTGTAAATTACTTGAGTAATTTAGAAAACCACTACCTTGTGAAGTAGGAAAAGTACTTCTATCTCTCTGACTTCCAGTTCTGCAAACTCCAAGCTTACCAGTAATGCCATTGCTTTAAGCATTCTTCATTAGCTGAATACAAAGTGTGAAAAACATGTACATTTCACACTGTCATTATTAAAATTATTTTAGTAACAAGTAGCTAATTTTTACTTTTTCATTAAAAGATGTATATGAAAAATATGCATTTATGTATTTAGAAAATGCATTCATATATTTAGAAAAAACTTAAACTAAAACTAAAACTAAAACATAAAATAAAAATAAAATAAAATAAAATAAAATGAAATAATATAACTATAAATGTGTGTGTGTATCTTTGTGTGTTCTTTTACTATTTCCATGTTGCTTTTGTTCCTTGAGGAATTAGAAAATCAGACAGTAAAAATTATGTGTGGCAAAAAGTTTACTAGGGATTACTTGAACAATGCCTGGAGAAAAACAGTGATAAGTTTTAAAAAGAAGATTATTCTGCGTCTGAAGTAAAAACTTAAAAGCCATTTTCTTTCTGAAATTATATGCTCCAAAGTACTTTAATGTTGCCATATTTAAGAAAATCAAACTCTCCCATAGGAAAATAGTAATATTCATGTTGAAGGAGCACGCAATTAAATCAAATCACGTGGGTGGTGACTGCAGTTGACCACAGCTAGCAGCATAAGTGGAGCAAAAGCATTTTGATGATGCTTATCAGGCTCTAAGAAACACCACTGGGTTTTGGTTAAACATGCAGAACTGATTCCTGGTGTTCTCCATGGTGAAGTTACATATGTCTTCCAGTGTCTTGAGAAAAAGTTATTCAAGGCCATCAGCACAAAAGTACAGCTACATGTTTTAGATCTTTTGCTTGAATGTTAGAAACAAAGAAAATCAATTAGGTGGCAGAAAGGGTCTGTGTAGAGAATGGTAGGACTCAAAGAAAAAACATCTGTTAAAAACAAGTTTTCTCTTTTAACCTTACTGACATTATGTCCTAAGGCCTCTTTGGTACATGAGCTGGATTTATCCATGACATACAATATGACTTGTTCCAGTATGACAAGTGGATGAAAAGAAACCTTTTTCTTCCCATTTAAGGATGTCCTTCCAGTGCATGAATGACATTTCTTCTCAGGAAATTTGACCTTTCACAGTGAAGGTCACCTTTTGTCAGCTGGAAAATCATTTCTACCACTGGCAATCAAGAATTATTTCACTGGACTCTTATTTTATTTGTCTGGCTATATAGTGGAAAATGGATGCTTAAGAAATCATTGGAAAGTGCACTTTACCTATAAACTGTAGCATTTTTCCCAAATACTTTGTATTATTGTCACCTTACGTTTGGGTTCATAATCAGTATTTAATTAAATAAACTGTTAAATTCTAATGATTGCATTCATTATCAGGTGGGAAGTGGGTGAAATAGGGAAGCATTAGGTATCCATACCTTCCTATTCTTTCCCTGTATTTGATGACACTTTTTATTATATAGAAACTTTTTCACATGGCTATCAGCTTTATACTACAAAATAAAATACCTCCTATATATATCAGCTAGCTTTGGATCACTTAGTGTGAAGTGATTTTTGCTCCACATACCCATTTGCGATCTCCCTTGTTCTTGTAAAATATGAATTAATATTTTTTCTATTGATAAATAATTTATTTTAGGTAAAATGAAATATGCTAGATTAATCAGGTTAAAATAAAAATATCTTGTTTCTGACATCACTATTTTGAAATGTCACTGTTGCCAGAATGTATTCTATGAATGAGACCTTCATTTCCAGATCACTAGGTAAAGAAAAAGTTGGTTATATTTTCTCCATAATTACCAGACTGACTGGGAAGAAAAAATGCAGTGTTTTTTTGCAATAATAGAAGAGAAATAAAATATATTAAGAATATTTTTAAAAACCCTACATAAATGAGAGCCATATCTGTGGTACCAATAGTAGAAAAAGGAATGGTGTAATTTTAATGCAATTAGAAGCAATGGTTTTTATTAATTAAACAACTAGACTCAGGGAATTTCAAAGGACTGCTACAAAAAAATTGACTATTTCAAACATTTTTCCATTTGTCACACTAAAACCCTGCATCTTATGTAGATCCTTTCTTTATTCTTATTTTACTTATTAGGAAATAAAATGATTAGTGAATATTTGCCCTGGTTTTGGCCAGGACACGGGTATTTTCAATAGCTGGGAGTTGCCAGGACCCTGATATTATCCAATTACCACCTCATGCCAATAATAGGAGCAGGGGGAAGTGACTCTCCCTTCTGAGGAGAAGGGTGTTCTAACTGGTCAGGAGAAAAGGAGGTGGAGAAGAGCAGGTCGGTGTTTGCTTATTGTTGTAGGTTTTCCATGTAAATAATTTCTTTGTCTTTAACCTTTTGTATTAATATTGTTGCTGTCATTGTTTTTGTCTTCCCTCATTTTGATTTCAATCTTGTTCTTATCTCAATCTATGATCTTTGTCTTTTGTGCTTCCACTTGGAGGAGGAGGAAGAGCGAGAAGTGGTGTGGATTTAGTGGGAGTGCAAAATGGGAGAATATCCATTTACTCATTTCAGATTCAGGATAATACTGCAGATTCTGTCTGTAGAGCACAAATGTTATTAGTATGGGGAATTTTAATGCCTGGGAAGGGTATAGAAATACCATTGCTTGTGATAAGAATATTGATCAGCCCATAGGGAATGGGGTGAATTTTTCTTAGTGAATTTTTTGGATTTATGTCTGACCTTCAGTACAGATGATTACAGAACTGGAAACACTCATGATGATGGAACAGATAATAAAGGTTAAATTTAGCACAAAACCATTCTTTTCTTAAGACTGGCTCTCATTTACAGGAATATAACTTACATGAACTTTTTCTGGCAGCATAGTCAACTTGGGAAATAAACTAAAAAGAGAGCTGCATGTAGAAATTTATCCCTTTTGAACCACTGTTTCTTCAATTACCTGTAAAATATCTATTAAAATTATATTTATGATACCCTAAAGACACAATGAAAGATGGTTTAATGACTGTAAATTTAAAATATATCTTTCTCTTTGCCAAGGGTACAGTGCTAACATGGGCACTGTAAATTTTTTTGCAATGAATACCCTATGCCTGCGTGAGGATGGAAGCATTGCCTATTTGGCCTTGTTGCACTTCACTTTTTGCAATATTTCAGGAAACTTTCTTAAATTCTTATGTCACTTAGATCTCAATTTGATTTATTCTTTCATTTTCTTTTCAATATTTTTTCTCAGTTTTTTGTTTTGGGAAATTCTGAGAGGTTTTTTTATTGGTTAGTTTGCTGGGGTTTCTTTTTTTCCTGTATCTCGAACAATTTTCCTTTTATTTAGTTACAACTGTACTTGGCTGTTAATTAAGTACCTGCAGTTAGCACCAGTCAATTATTTGCTATAATAGTAAGCACAGAATAAACACTCCAAGAGATGTGAATAGAGTCAAATCTGGAAATCTACTTTCTTGTGATTGATTGCTTTGTGATGTGCCTTTGTTACATCTCAAATTGAAATATTTTCTCTAAAGACAGAGAAAGCAAAAAGTCAGAGCATTTCTAAATCTTTAAATTTTATGTAGCTGAAACAAACTTTTTATATACTGTTTATATGTGGAAATAAAAATCTGTGTTATGAATCATTACTCAAAATCAATCCATTGTATTTGGTATGTAACTTAGTTTAAAACTAAATATTCTCATGTTTCAGTTCACCCTTGTAAAATCCTCCATCCAGTATTTTATGAATAATTCAAATACCAAATACTTCTTTTCATACTTATTCTATAATATTTAAATATGAGTTAGATTGTTTATGCTATAATCTTATGTAAATCTGTGCCCATAAAACCATGTCTGTACTTGGCCATACACTGTTGGATCCTCAAAAGCTTGTTTACTGCAATGGTGGTTGGGTATGCACTGGAAAAATGCTATTGGTAAGAACTGCAGTATTTCAAACTTTTCTGTTTTGTTTGTGTATGCCAAGTAATTTTCTGTTACCATTTTGCCACTGGAATAAAAGGAATGTGAAAGCATTTTTTCTCTATGTATTTATTTCTCAGAGTTTTTAGGTAATTTTTTCAGAAACTGTTTTTGTGTTTACATTTCTCTCCACTATTATCATTATAACATGATTATTTCATACTGGATTTAAGTATACCTTAATCATTGCATAAGGGTTACAAACCATTTTTGTAATTTGTCTCTTGCTGAAGATCAGTTTTTCTAGAAAATGCACCTAATGCTCAACTTTGGACTAAAAATTAAAGAACCATAGTTCTATGCATTAAAATGCTTTGGTAATCATTCTGTTGCAGTTTCTGAAACAAAGGTCTTGAAAAAACATTTTTCTGATCTATCTTGCAACCTCTTCTTTTTAGCTTCTCACGCAAACTAAATATACTAACTGTAAAAAAAAGAAATACTATTATAGCTATCTTAATAAGATAAAAATATTCAAAAAAGTTCATAAATGCAGGTACTGACAGACAATAATTTTGGGAAAAAAAGAAAAGCTAGTTCTGTTGCAATGCAATAGAATTTGCAATACCTTATGCGATAAGAAATTTATAATGAAAATGCAAACAAGAAGTACTAGAGAAGGAGGAAAATTCAATAACAGTAAATTCTTAGTTCAAATTCTTCAAAATAATGCCTAATCTGATACATAATACAGTGTCATGGTTTGATGCTGGCACAATGCCTGTGCCCCCATGAAAATATACTCTCCCTGGTGTCTGCTATGCGATATGACCAGGAATAGAGGAAAGCAGGCTCCAACTTAGGAATAAAGAAAAAAAAAAACTTTACTAACCTACAACTATAAGTAAAAAGAAACACACAGAAAGAATTAAATCCTTCCAAAAACATGCCTTGTTCCCCCACCAAATTTCCAATACATCCACCCCTCAGATCACCAACTCTCAGTCCATCACCATCCTTTAGAAAACCAATTCTCAGTTCATCAAGGAGTGAGGATTCCTTCTTATGCCATAGGCTTCCCCTGGAAACACAGTTGAGACCTCTTGTGTTTCCTGTCACACATGGCACTGCCCAGAGAACATTTGCAATCATGACATCTTCTTTCCGTGCCCAGTGCTCTCACCACTGCACATGGACCAGAGCTGCTTCTAGGGTTCCCCTTTTAAGGATGCTTTGTCCAGTTCCAAAAAAAGCACAGTCTCTCACTTTCGGGACACCTGTCCCCCGCAAATTCATCCCCTGGGGCCAAGGGGTCTTGAGAACAGAGGTCTTGTTCTTCTTCCCCAAAGACGGAGGGCATCACCACTCTCCTCACCTGTTGTCTCTGTTCACACACTCCTTCACGTAACATCACTGCACTCTCTTGGCTCCAAGCCATTGTCTCCCCCTAAATGCAGTCTCTGTGTCACAGGAAAAATGTTTCTGTCCATGGCTATGCAAGAAAAGTCCAGCCAAAGGCCACTCCATCACCTCCACCCACCCAAGATTCTTCTCAACTTGTCTCATGGCCCATCTCCTCTCATCTCATCTCTATCTCTCTTCTCATTCAACTCCAGGAGGATCAGCATTTGTAAGGTCTCCATCATCCAAGAAGAGGGTCAAAAATCTCAGGCTCTGCCTGTCCAGAACTCCCACACTGCCCTGCCAGGCACCTTCTTGCCACAGGCCCCCTTCTCCATCTCGGCCTGCTGTTCTATCAAATTTCAAGGTGGCACAGGCACAGACACTGGCTCTCCCTCTCTCTCTCTCCCCCCTGAGGGGGGGTGGCTGCCCAATGCCTCTCCAATGTTCGTCCACCCTTCCATCCTGCAGGAGCCTTCACCTCCCCTCTCTGTCCAGGGCCCCGGCCTACCCCACTTGGCTGCATGGCCTCCTCTCCCCTCCCCTGCCCAGCCCTCAGCCAGGCCAGGGAGCTCTGAACTCTTTCACCCACCGGAACCAAGAGAAAGTTTTCCAGGGAGTTCTATCCTTTTAACCCCCTGTGTTCTCAGAGGCGTATCCATGTCCTCAGTGGCCACACCAGGTGCCAATATTCAAATCTGAGCACCTATTGGTTTGACCACAGCATCCCAAAAAACTCACTTCCTCTCAAACCAGGACATACTGCTTTCAAAGAAATTGAGCCCCAACAACTCCATTTAAATTGTATGTGTTCCTTCAATAAAATGGAAGGTCAAGTTTGATTGATACAGATTTATTTAAATATTTAATGTAAATATACCGCTTCTAAAATTTTTATCTAAATAAAATTTCACTGTGTTGTGAAAAGAATAAGTAGGACAAGAGGAAAATAGAGTGATGTGTATGAACCTGGTAAATAATTAGACAGTTTTTTTTCCTCTAAATTCTATTTCTTGAATTGTCAACATTATCTATGTCATCTATGTTATCTATTGTCAACAAGATCTATTACTACTCTTTTATGATTAAAACTAGGATTAAAAAAAAAATTGAAATACCTTGAAAATTTCAGAGGACATTCAAGATGCAAAATCCCTGATAAAAATTCAAAGTTTTTATAGACCGTGCTATGAATGTGACATTTTCTTTTATTTTCTATTACCTGTGTGAAAAGAGTAGGTTTCGGGATGTCTCATGGCTGAAGGAGTATCTGGATATTAAGTACCTGGTATTCATGGAGTTTCTTCTGTGTGAATCTGTCTTGATGATAAAATGTTCTACAGTTAACAGAAAATTATGTGTCCAAAAGGTGGAGAAGGAGTCAAGGTTATTTATTAAAATAAAGACCCAGTCGTGTAAACAAAACTGTTATGTATTCAGTAATCAGAAAGCAGATGATTTATTCTCTTGAGAATCTAATTAAGTCCCCAGAGAAGATGGTCTGGTCTACTGGGCATCAGTAAGGAACAAGCAAACATTAACACTTTAAGGAACATCATGGAAATGCCTGTTAATCTAATTCTCAAAGGAATTAGAGAGCATGACTCCCAAAAAGTGAAGAGGCCAACAGGCCAGCTGAAGTGCCACTGCACCAGTGCACACAGATAGGTTATGAACCATGGTGAAATTAGGAAACTGATTTATTTACTATTGCAGGAACATGGTGGAATGAGTAACATAATGGGAGCACTGCAACTTAGGGCCACAAGATTTTCAGAAGAGATAGCCGGGGAAAGAGAAGTGGAGATGTTGCTCTCTATGTTATGGAAAGGATAGACTGTGAAGAGCTGCCTCTGAGTAACAGCCATGAATGGGTTGAGAGACTGGGTAAAAATCAAGCGCAGTACCTATAAAGTACAACATTCTTCCTTAGTTACAAGCTGTCTTGCAAATAAACAGATGGTAAATAATGGTGGGGGTAAAGGAATAGCAAGCTAGTATCACTCTGTGGTGCCCAAGATGAACTCAAACTTAACCTTTTCTTCCCTTTAAAATGGTTTAGTAAGGAAGAAACTATATGGCGATGATGTAAGTAAACATATGCACCATTGTACCGTGTTTTTCAGAAAAGGCATAAACACCATTAACACTAATATCAGTTTGGAGTATTATTAGGAATTTGTTGGTTATCCTGGCTTTGCTTCAGTTTGGTTTCTAATGAGTTAGTCATGTAGGATATTTATTTTAAAAAAAAAAAGCTTTGGGTTTTTTTTTTTAGAAACTAGAAGTATTTAATAATTTATGGCTAAATACTTACATAAATGGTTATGAATTTTCTGACCCTTTATCAGTTTCCAGTCAAAAATGTTAACAATATTGTTATTCCTAGTTCATGAAAGCTGGAAAAGTGGGTATTGAGGGGGGTTTTTTGGTTTTTTTTCATGCTTGAATGATGATATTCTTAATAGAAAAAACATGAAAGAAAAAAGAAAAAGACAAATTGAATAGTTTTGGGAAAACATAATTTTCCAAAATGAGTTTAGTCTCATGTTTATAAAACAATTTACCTAAAACATTAAACTAAATTGTTAAAAGAAAGAGAAGGTGTGTGTTTGGAAGAGTGCTTCCTGCACAGATTAGGAGAGAAAATTTTCTGCATGCAAATACAGAGTTTAATTGCTTCTCTGAATGACTTGTAATAAATTCTGCAATATAAACTGTGAATAATGTAGTCATTCTGATTTTCTTTTTCATTCTGTTGTTACTAGATAATGGCATTTCACAATTTTCAAACTATGACTTCATTTTGAAAATATTGTGATGCAACACACTTTTGGAGGCTGGTCACGTTATAAGTGATAGAAACTATATAACACAATAGGGTAGCTGCCCAGCAGCTGTCTAGAACTACAATGATGATTTATTAAAGAAACGATAAAAATTAACAGTTTGCAACCTGTTGTTCTTTTTCACTTCTACGTTATTCAATTTTCTGTTTATTTGAACAAGCTTGATTTAATTTGAGAGGCTTTAAATTATCTTAGAATTGAAAAAGAAGTTAAGAGGCAGCAAAGTTAAAAAACATTATGTTTTTAACTAAGTGTTAAGAAAAAGTTAATTCATGGCAGGTAAATTACTTCACCCTCTTAATTCTTATTGTCTGCCTATGTTATTAATTTTGAAGCGAGTTTCTCTTTCCAGGTACAACAGAACACTACAACATGGTAGATATCACATATTTTGTCATCCAGAAATTATTTAAAAAAAAAAAACAAACAAAAAACAAACAAAGGCATAAAATAGAAAGAAGAATTAAATATGAGACACAAAATCACGTAGCATCCTCAATCTATCCATATTCTGCTAGACAGAATAGATTAAAACTTGGCTGAAGATTGGCTAGATGATTAGGTCAAGGCACCTAATTTAATAGATGTCTGAATTATAATTTTCTTTTTAAGGGAAAACAGACATCAACAAAGTAGTTATATTTGTAATGTATGCCAAAAGTTGGTCAGAAATGAATGATATTGGATGCAAAGAAAAAGGATAAATAGAGTGATAAATCAAGTTTGTAAAAATCTAAACATCCCAAAACATTCTGTAGGTGATCTAAGTTGTATTGACCTTCCCTGAGCAGAAGAGAGTGCTTTAAATGGCTGTCTGTGACTGTCCAACCCTTTTTTTCTTATTTATGAGCAACTGTCCTGGTTTCATCTGGGATAGAGTTGGTTTTATTCTTAGTAGCTGGTACAGTGCTGTGTTTTGAAATTAGTATGAGAATAATGTTGATGATTCAGTTGTTCCTAAGCAGTGTTTACCCTGAATCAAGAGTGTTTCAGTGCCTCATGTTTTGCTGAAGATGCACAGGAAGATAGTACGTAGCACAGATGGGACAGCTGAAGCCAACAGGCCAAAAGGATGTTCCACACCACGGAATCCATGCCCAGTATATAACTGGGGGTAGTTGGCTGGGAGGGGTAATCACTGCTTGGGGCATGACGGATGGGCATCTATCCATGGGTGGTGAGCAATTGCTTCGGGCATCATTAGTTTCTCTTGGGTTTTATCCCTTGCTCTTTTTCATTATTTTTCATTATTTATTTATCTTAGTTGTAGCATCCTTGTAGCTTATTTTCTTTGAATTACTAAACTGTTCTCATCCCAATCCATAAGTTTTACTTTCTTTTCCAATTCTTGTCCTCATCCCACATGGGGTGTGGACAGTAGTGAGTGGGCAGTTGCATGGCACTGAGTTGCTGACTAGGATTAAACCACAACTGGAACATAAAATTTAGAAATATTAAAACTATATTGGTACTAGAAGAGATCAGTATTATCATTGATGTATTTGGTAGACTGAAAACTTTATTATGGTAGGTTGGGATATGAGTTTAAAGAAGGTATTAAAAGAGATTTAATAACCCATGATATATTTTATTTTAAAACAAACTTTTCAATGAGTTCAAATAACTAAGAAGTGTTTCAATAGAAAGAAATGGAGTACAAGTATATATATTCTTAAATGAGATCAGCTATTTTAAACAGAAACTGAAACACTATTATTACTCCTTTATTACAAAGACGCATGAAGGTTATACAACTGAAAGCTAAAATAACTTTCCTCTCTATATCAGCATTACTTTGAAAATCTATATGAATTTAGAAAAATGCAGACTCTTTGCCTAAATGACATAACTGACTGATACATTTTGGAAATCATAATGAGGTTACAATAAAAAAGTAGAAGGGGAAAAAAACCAAAAATGTATTGTCTGGCCATGGAATATTTTCTTTATATTTTTCAAGACCATATTTATGCGCTTATGATCTTCAAACAGAACTGTCTGCTTTCTTTGGACCTGCAATGCAGTGCTTTGGGACAGTAGTCTCTTTGGTGTCAGAAATATGTCTTTGAAAATTCTGCCTCCACAGCATGTGCTTTTCCAGGCAGTTTACCATTTCCCACAGTTAATCAATCTTCTAGAAACGATGTAGCTATGAACACTCCCCAGGAACTTTATAGGTATGATTCTCACATGTTGAACTTGTTTGCCATTGTTCCTCCTGCCCACTGTGCCTGCTGTGCTGAAGTTATTTCAATCTTGTCCCTGGGAGTCAAGAGATGATCTGAAACAACTGAGTAAACTGAACAGCTCAAAAATTTTTATTTCTTGAAGGTCCAGGAATGCTTGGTAGTAGTTTGAAAAAGAACCATGAGAAAAAAATTGCTTGCACTTGATTTTACAGCAACTTCAACAACTGAACTCAATTCAGGCAACAGTCTAATTTATTTTTTAACTTATAATAAAGTGGAACATTTATGTTTTACATAAAATAAATTCCTTGTTTTATTTGGTTTTACCAGTTATCTTGGACTCATGTCTGTACAATCCCACAAAATTAGGGACTTATTTTTTTGTGTCAAGAGCCAGATCCAACCAAGGACAGTTATAGCAGTTAAGAATTGTTGGTAATAGAGCTGAGATTGGTTGGTATTACAGGGTTTTGATTGGAGATAGGGTCCAGGTGGATGTACAGCAGCACTTTTCTGGGACAAACATGTTTGTTCAAGTCAACAGGGACACAGCAAAAAAAAATAAGACAACACAAGAGCAGTAAAGAGGCCAAGAAATTGGCATGGACTGCAGAGAGTGATCTAAACTACAAAAGACCCCTAAACACTTCTGATCTCTTTCTAGAATGGAGTGAGCACAATAACTAATCTGCATAGAAAGTGAGGAACATATCCTCAGGGTGGAGAAACCTATTCATAAGAAAGTATCCATCACCAAGGCAGGTGATACTGGGGTGCTGGACATCTCATCAGCAGGAGCAATACTGGAACCAGGACAGGCGATTCCCTTCCTCCCTTCCCTTCCTCCTGCCCCTCCCTCCCCTCACTCCCATATATAGTGGACCCGGGATTAACGTACCAATTTCCACATCCAGTGTGTAATTTACCAATAGAACTTTCTGATTCTAGATCCTCAGACTTCTGTCGTTCCTTTTGACCATGAGCACTTACAAATTCTAGGTCCTTTCTTCTTTCTTAAGAAGATGTCACAATGCCCTCCTACATCTTAACTTTTAGTTTAAAATATGCCCTCCTATCTGGTTTGCTAGGGCCATTAGTGTATATCGACCTTTGCATAGTTCTGTTTCTTTTTGTTCTTCAAGGACAACGGGAACTAAAAATGATGAGTTAACGATTGCACACAAAAATATTGCCATTTAAGAAATTACTCTTTCGGTCTCTCTTGCTTGACCACTAGGTTTCACCTCATCCAGAGCTGAATTCCAAAATAAACAGCTAGGTCTTCCATGAAAGTTAAAAGCATTTCACAGCCCTTTCAAATCAAACAGAAATGTCTTGGTTTGAATGAAAACCACTCCTTGTCAAGAAGAGTTAGTGGTAGTGTGTCACAGAGATATTTTATGAAAAATCTTTTTGTTAGGATCTTTTCTCCTGAGAAGCTGAGAAGCTTCAGCTTCTCCATGTTTTGCTGCTTTGGAATGTGATTTGGAGAATTTCTTACCCAGCATGTGAAATTGTTTTTACTTGATGACCAACGACAGCCACCTGTGTCAAAGCTGTAAGCAGTCACAAGATTTTATTATCATTTCGTTCCATTCATTTTCTTGCTAGCCTTCTGATGAAATCCTTCCTTCTGTTCTTTTAGTACAGTTTTAGTATATAATTTTCTTTAATATAATCTATATCATAAAACAATAAATCAGCCTTCTGAAACATGGAGTCATGTTTCTCATCACTTCCCATGTCGAGGTTGCCAGCAAATCCCACAGTAGTGAAACTTGCTTCATCAATTAATTGGCATATCAAAAATGAGAAATATTGTTCAAAAGTAATTTGCTTTTGAGTGCAGGCACCCAAATGATCTTCAATATGAACTTTGAAAATTAACTTTGACGAAAAACTCTGAACATCTCTTCCAGTATTTTCACTCTGACCTCAAGCATAAAAAAAGACAGTTAGACATTCCCTTTTCAAATAAGTGCTTCCAAGGGCTTTAAGCTGAACTTCAGATGCTTTTTGCAGGAGTATCTATACTAATTCCATTAGCATAATTTAATTTTAATACTTAAACAAGAAGACTCTTATAATTAGTGTCGCTTTTTGTAGGCAGTTCTACATAACTAACACGTTAAACAGAAACACATAAAATTACTTCTTTTTCAATTTATTTTTTCCCCAAGATCTTCCAGTGCACTTATTTTTTAGATAATTTGCTGTTCATGGTTGTGAGTATTTATCATCTTTTTGTATCATGGAGATATGTATAAAATGCCTTTCTTTAAGGAATATTTCAGTTTAGGCAATATTTAGTGTATTGCTCTTCTCCATATCATTAATGAAAATGTAAACATATCTAACACCTGTCCACTCACAGGGAAAATCCATTCAAACCAATCCAGTTGTTGGAGGACTGTAAATGCCAATTTGTGATATCTTTCAATTTGTAAAGCAGGTTAACATATTCTTATTATTATTGCAAACATCTTAGTAATATATATCAGCATTATTTCTTAAATGCTCTGGCCACATTTCTTTGATTCAACTGGTAGTTTTGTAATTGCATTTAGAATGTTTACCTGCCACATCCTGTTCTCTTTAGGCCACAGTGGTTATACCTCACAGTTTGGTTTTTGTGAAGTTTTATAGTTTGGAAGGAAGATTTAAATGTGAAAATGCTAAAACTAATATTAATTTTTACTAGAACTTTAAGTTATTATTACTTTGCTTGCCAGATACATAGGGATTTTACAGAGGAACTCAAATAATTTTCATGTACACTAAATGCATCTGCTACACCATTACCATCAGGAATATAATGATTTGGACTGGTTTGAATTCAGATTGTGAAAGTGTCTATATTCACTGGTTTAAGAAAAGTATCAGCAGGACTTGCTGAAGGCAGAGAGAATGAGGCAATGCTTAGAAAAAATAAATGATATTAAGTTCTTCCCAAATAATCAAACAGGTGAGTATGTCACTGACTAACACTTTGTCAGGGCAAAATGTGTCAGTAAACTGGGATATTTCATGTGGGTTTTTTTAAACTCATCTTTCTAAAAGAAAGTGGTTTCACCTGGTTGCTGTCACATCTGCTATAAAATGGCAGTCTAATGGCCATGGCTCTTGCTATACTGGTGACTACAGGAACTAAAACAAGAACAGCAGACTTCATTGTTCCTTCTTCAAAGACAGATTCATAAGGGGTATGTCTGTAAATTGTTCTAGAATAAAATCTTTCTACACCCAAATTCATTTTGATCTCTTTGTTAGAGCAGTTTTCTTCATGTATCTACCACTGAGCTGCTTTCTGATGACCAATGTAGTGTTTCAAGACTTTTTTTCTCTTTTTTTCCCCCTCTTATGTGAAAAAAAAAAAATGATTTACTTGTGTAAAGATCAGGCATAAAAGTACTGAAGCAATTCTAGACTTTATTGCCTTAGGCTGAGACACTTGATTAGGATGAAAAAGTTTAATAATTCAAACATAATGCAGAAGTAGCATCATCTGACTCCAGATGCATTTGCTACAACTAGTTCAGAATCTCCCAGTATATTAAGTGTATTAGGCATTTGTAAGAAAGACCACATCTGTTTCTCTGTTTTTTCCTCTAAACTGTTTATAAACTGTGTTGAGCTACTTCTGTCAAGACCGGGTAAGATTCCAGTGAGGCAACAATTGAATCCTATTATTTTGGTATAATAACTCTTCTTTCCCTCTAGCGAATCTTATCAGTCTCTCCCAGTCACCAGTGTCAGTTAGTTTTAGCAGCAAGAGTCACATTTTCCACATGGTATGCAGACCTCTTCAGCAGACTTCTACAGCATATATCTGTGTTGCATGAGTTATTCTCTAAATCAATAGCCAGAAGAGATGAGAGTTTTAAATATTAAGGCAGTTATGTCAGCACACTCCATCTCAGCAGGAAAGCCAAGAGCCTGACAGGTTTGGTTCTCTGTGGTCTCCAGTTACTTTCTCTCATAGGTACAAATTTTAAAGTGGCAGACTTTTTGGTTTTTGTTTTGTTTTGTTTCAGAGTTTTTGCAAACTGTCTTCTTTCACAAGAACTTTCTGTATTGTCTGTTTTCTGCTGCCTTCTTCCTAGTAATTTTTGCATGTAATGGTCCAATATTTCCTCTGGAGAAATTTCTAGCAGCAAATAATCATAGAATCATAGAATAGTATGGGTTGGATGGGACCTTAAAGATTGTCTAGTTCCAAACCCCTGACACAGACCAGGTTGCTCAGATATGCATCCAACCTGGCCTTAAAAAATTAAAGGAGAGCCAAAATTATGGGGCTGGAGCGCCTGTCCGGTAGTGGATTGGATTAGTTCTGTCTGGAATTTTTTCAGTTTACAGAGAGAACTAATTGTGGCTTCCAGAATCTGAAGGGAGCCCAAAAGAAAACTGGAGAGGGACATTTGACATGAGAATGTAGTGTGGGAGAATGAAAGTGGCTTCAAACTGCAAGACAGTAGGTTTAGTTGAGATAGTGGAAGAAATTCTTTACTGTGAGGATGATGAGGCACTGGAACAGCTTGCTCAGGGAAGTTGTGGATAGTGAAAAAACTGGAAAGAAAACATGAAGAAAGTTCAAGGCTGCAGCTTGAGAATAGTTAATGTTGTCTCATTCTCATATTTTCTTTTTTATTTCCAAATGCAAGATTAGTAGCTTTTAGGCATAAATCACATAGGCATCTCTACTTGAGGCTCTTTCTGTCCTTGTGCATGTGAAATCTGCCACTTACTAAAAGAGTTTCAAGTCTCTTGTTTTTATTCTTTGTTGTTAAATATTTTGTAATTATGTTTTTTTTTTTAAATGGACAAAATAATGCAATATTTTCAACCAGTTCTAATTTTCATGTAAGTCAATAATTTTTGGATAAGAGTTTAGTTGTTTTGGTTTAAATTTATTTTTAAACAAAAGATTACATGCAATATGTAATAAGAGAATATGTAAATATTCTCTTTCTAGATCTTTGTTAAGATGAATAAATTTTGAAAATACTGGTAATATTGATGACAAAATAAAATCTATAAAATAGCGTCCCATTAAAGAATTCTCTAACAAAGCCTTTGTACATGTGATTTTTTAATTATATTTTCTGAGCATTTCAAAGCAAATATTTAAGCATCTATTGATGTGTTCTTTTAAAGGCAGGACTTCAGTTTTTATGCCTTAAGCATGAAAAAATGCTTCTCAGTTCTCAGAAAAATTATTAAAATCAATTTGACTGCTTCTTTCATCAGTTAAATTTAATATAGACAAAAGGATTGCTTAATCAAGGAAATAGTCACATCTCAACCAAAACAACATGCAAGGACTCAGACATAAAGCAATTATAGTACAGAGGTTTACACTATCATCTAAAATAGAAATCTAGAACACCAAAACCGAGGTCTTTCCCAGGGTGTTTCCCCTTTTTCTAAAATGGTCATTAGTTATCCCCAGATCTGCTTTCCTTGATACATAGCTAGTTTCATTCAGAAATTCAGTTTTACTTTTCTTAGGATTGTACTCTGTAAAGCTTGGGTATGTTTAACTTAATTGCTAAATGACTGTCATTTAATAGGTAACTAATTGGCACTGCCTAACTACATTGATAATACACACTAGATGTTAATAAAGGTATTTGAGTTAAATTTTCTACATTTCATTTTAAGTGTGTGCAGGATTAAGTGTCCAGCTGCTTTAGGAAAATAAATCATTAGATAGTCCTGATAACTGCAGTTTTAAAACAGGAGGCTATAAACAAGTGAGTTCTAGCCCATAGAATTATCTTTTCCATTTAACTTTGTGAATATACATGTCTAGGTTCAGGTTTAGATTGGATTAAGTCAAGGACTGTATGTGGCATGGAATGCAGCATTATTGCTTTGCCCTGTTGACACTGGCTATGATAAAAAAGAGTCAAGTATCATTCTTATTAATAAATCGGTCCAAAAACCCACAGAAACAATTCTGTCTTGGAAGGGACCAAGTTACTTCATGGCTCTACTGTCTCTGTACATCTAATGAGCTGGCCTGGGGTATCTCCACAACACTACCAGCTATTCCTTCACCAGAAGAAAATAAAGGTGGAGAAATGCAGTGCTATCTCTTTGACAATTAAGTAATCTTTATAAAGTCCATGTATATTGCTCACTCAATGACCTCCAAATTTTTATAAATGTCATTTTCAAAGACTTCTGGAAGATACTAACTCTCACTATCTGACTGCAGAATATTGAATCTGATTAACATTTTATGATTAAATGCAGTCATTAATTTCTTTCATAAACAATGGATATTTGTCCTTCAGGTTGAAGGAAGTTTGAATTTATCTGACATTAAATAATTTCCTAATGAAGTAGTCATGTGTTTAATTTTAAATTATGCTCTCAGATAAAAACCAGTGTAAAATTTTAGTTCTTCATTCTTGCTATTCTACAACCTGAAACTTGCCCTATGCAAATTGTTTAATCATTAATCTCAAGGACCAAAAAAAGGCATCCTGAAATATCAAAGGATTCCTTTTTTTTAATATCCTTACAAAAGGATATCCTTTATATCCTTTATATCTTATCTTCAATAGGAGGATTCCCATATTTGATGGACAGTCATAAAGATGGTTTTAAGATTTAAATAAATATTTTCCAGTAGATGGCAGCCTTTTATAGTGATTGGAAATCCTGACTGATACCTACTAAGGCTTCTGTAGTTGACTAGCTGTTATGCCTTTCCTCTGCAAAAGCTGGTTAAAAGGTGTTTATAACCTTGCTTTTGAAGATGACGAAAACTTGTTACATTATCTCAATTTTATTTTCCTATATCCACAGGAAATATCTACATCTGCGTATGCCTGCAATAAAAAAAAAGACTAGAAGTACTACCTAAAATCAGGAACTACAAATCAAGATGCTACATGTTCCAGTTGATTCACTTATAATATCTGAAATCAAGATGATTTGAATTTTTAATGCTACTCATATGATTTGGGGCAAAATATTTGAAAATATTTTTGATATGTCTGAGACTGGGATTGTACAGTATTAGAATTTAAATTCATGCAAAAGGAAGCATGCTTTTTCACAGGCTTCATCAAAATTTACATCCTTGAATTCATTAGGACCTGATTCTTTCCCACCCCTAATGCTATTCATTAAATATAGTCATTATTATATTTACTCTGCTTACACATGGTACTGTAAATCAGAATTCTAAATACATCTAAAATAAAAAAAAGACCAGGACTTCTGTGCTTTCATCACTTCACACATGCCAATTTAATTTATTTTCTAAACTTTTACTGCACTCTCCCATCTTCACTCTTTCTTGTTTTCTGTCACCTTGGAGATCTTGTACTTTGAGAATAACAAAGATATTTGCTTGTCTATTTCAGTGTCAGTGAGATAGGATATGGTGAAAAGAGGTGCTGCTTTGTAATAGAGCTATGTCTAGGTAAACATATGGTTTCAACATGACCTACCAAAATAAGAAACCAAAACAAAGACTGACAAAGAATTTCTTCTGGGTGTGAAGTTTCCATTTTATGAATGCTTTAGAATAACAACTTATATCTTCTTGACATTTAAGATATTTTGGGACATTCAGTTCTGTTCTGAAAAGGGAATTCCAGCACTATTCAAAAGGAACAAATTACAGGAAATAGAAGTAAGCATATTTTATGTTCCTGTGAAGCATTTTAATTTAAGGGTGAATAATTCTATCTAGTAAGGAAAGATGGATTGTGGAGATTAATTTATTAATTGATTAATTAATAAAATTTTTTTAAAGCAATGTGATTATCTTATATCCAGGGTACTATGTCCAGTGCTAGACTCCTCAGTACAAGAATATGATTAAAGGATTGGAGCATCCTTCATTTGAGGAAAGGATGAGAATGTTGGGGTTATTCAGTCTGAAGAAAGAAAAGCACACTGGGCTTCATCCCTCTATTTAAATAACCAACAGGAGTGTGCAAAGAAGATAGGACCAGACTTTTTCAATGGTGCCCAATGACAGGAAAGGAAGTAATGAACACAAACTAGGAAAACATGAATTTCAATCTGAACAAAAGAATATACTTTTCATGGAGAGGGTGACTAAACATTGGAACAGGATTCCTAGGGAGGTTATGGAGTCTGCATCAGTAGAAATATTGAAAATCCACCTGGACATGATACTAGGGAGCCTTCTTGAAAGTACTCTGCTTCAGCTTTTTGTATTGGACTAGGTGATCTCAAGAGAGCCCGTACAACCTCAAATATCCTCTAATTATAGGCATTATAGACAGAAACTTTCAGGGCAATTGAAAACTCATCCAACATCACACAAGCATTTCAGATTGTTATTATTTCTGCGCTGCTCTGCAAAGCTTGCTGACAGTCACTGAAAATTACACTGGCTTACAAAATACTAATGGTATTTCAGTAGTTAAGTTTCAAGTAAGAAGTAAATAGGTTTTTTTTAAGTCCTTGTGAGTGACTATTGAAAAATCCTATTGCATCTTGCTCAGAAGTCATATGAAGTTAACAAAATCTTAGAACTTCTGAAATGCTCAAAACACTTCAAAAGGATTTGTGTGCAGTGCCAGTATACTTCCCTAGATACCCATGAATTCATCAAAACCATTTATTACTTTGTTGCCCTCAAGAATTCAATAATATATGCTAGAACATAAAATCCACAAATCCTTTGTTGTGATATTATCCCATTTTAAAAGTAATGTTGTGTTCCCGGTTAGGCTGACTTAAGGCAAGCTTTTTTATTTTTATTGATAAAATCAAGAACTGGATCTGGATCTGTGAGATCTAGGAGCACTGTAATGAGTTAAAATGGTAAAAAATTGAGGCAGCTAAGGGTCTGATACTTGCCTTTGTAAAAGTAAAACTGTTGTAACCTTGTGCCATGGAGAACAGGACTGTAAGATTTAGAACTAGATGAGAAAAATGCATTGAAATTATTTGGGCTCATCCATGGAGTGATCCTCACTGCTCCACCATGGCACCAGTCACTTATCTACTCTGTTTCCTGTAGAGCAGATCAATAGTCTGTCCTGCTCCTTGTTAAAATGTGAACTCCAGTTGATCTTTGCCTTATAGAAAACCAGTGACAATTTGGTTCTGTTTTTCTTTTTCTATTAGAGGCTTTTAACTAAATGATGACAAGAAAAGCAAGTTCCTCAGTTCTTGTATGAAAATACCAAAGAACTGAAAATAATGTGAGAATCAGAGATATTTCACAGATCCTGTCATATTAAAACTTATCTGATTATGCTGGATATTTTGTCTTATTTTATCAAGAAACTACTAAAATAATACAGAAGAAGGCCTGCTATATTTTGCTTAGTCCAAAATAATTAATTTCAGTACATACCTACAAATTCTGTTACTCAGCACCTTTGATAGAAATGGTAATCTATGCCATAGTTTATATTTTACAAATTCTAATGCTGTTTTCAAGGAAATATGAAATAGATGTTTATCAAGTTAAAGTATTAAGGAACAACCTCGGATTAATACTCATAATTTATATTCCTCTAAAATAGTTATATATGAAGATCTTGGAAAATATTTTAGCTTTGTATTTGTTTCATAGTGAATTGCATCCTGTTAAGCACCACCATAAAACCTTGTAGTTACCTTGCAATTTTAGATATTTAGATAAAATTAGGCATTTACATCCAGTAAGTAAATAAGCATAGGAGAATGGAAGTATTAACCATCTTGAGAGCCCACTGGTGCCTCCACAACATTTTCAAAATGTCTGCATGCAAAAGCAGAATTTTTTTTCTTTTTAGAAATAAGGATACATCTTGGATTTTTCTGACATCTGTATTTATTTTCTGCTTTACTGTATGGTTATGTTCAACCAAAGAATAACAAAAATTAGAAGAATGCTCCTTTAAAATTCCTAACAAAATACTTCTTAGCCAACCTTTTACTGCACTGCCAGCAAACATTGGCTTGGTATGTGAAAAGCAAATGAGAGAGCTCAGCTTGTTTATGCTGGAGAAGAGATGAGTGTGCAGGGCTCTTATCAATGCATACAAATATCTTAAAGATGGGTACCCAGAGGATGGGACCAGTCTCTTTTCAAAGGTGTCCAGTGACAGGATGCAGGGCAACTGGCGGAAATGAAACACAAGAAGATCCCACATCTGAAGATGGAGAAAATCTTCTTTAGTTTGAGGGTGACTGAGCATGGGAACAGGCTGCCCAAGATATTGTGGAGTCTCTTTCTCTGGAGATACTCAAAACCCACCTGGACACAAACCTGTGCAGTCTGCTCTAGGTGTACGTGCTTTAGCCAGGGGTTGCTCTTGATGACATCCACAGGTCCCTTCAATCCCAACCATTCTGTGTGATTCTGTGAAATTAAAAAAGTACATGTGTCCATTCTGAGGCTGTTCAGGCCAACCTAACTGTAATTAATGTTGGTTTTTTTCATTTCCTCAGTCCCAGTATGCATTTATCAGTCTTTCTGCATCTGTTTTTCCTTCTGTATTCCTAAACTGTCTGCCATTTGTTACAGATTGCTTTTGTTCAAACAAGTGAAAAACATCTAGCATGATAATGCATCTGAATATGGTTCTGATAAAACAAATAAAAAGATAATATTGGATAGCTCAGGTCTTTATCACCTTGGAAAGTTCTGTTGATTTCTTATGTAAAGTAATTAAGCATTAATTAGATCCCAAGGCCTCCAAGGCAAACTTCTTGTATTAGTGTTTAAATTGCTGCATTAGTTTTGTCCTTTTTATTTTAGCCCTCATTCCTTTGCACAACAAATACTAAAAGTTAATGGAAACTTGTTGAAATCTCCTTTTTTTTTATTTGATATTGTTCAGTTTGGTTTAGTTGTTTTGGGTTTTTTGATTGATTGGTTTTTGGTATTTTTTTTAAATTTCATTTTATTTTTTTTCTCCCAAGGGAGTAATATGAAGAGTGTTTATGAAGACTATTTTTTAGTGAACAGATATTTTGTTTCATTTTATGCATTGCTTTTTATTTGGATTATTTAATGAAGTACACAAATTGTATGTGTCTTAAATATATGTCCAATGATGATCCTAATGTCCAATCTTTCTGTTTATAAGACAGTGAAGGAGGACTGCTAAGGAAATATGGCTAACAACTATGGAAAGTGTTTTCCTTCAAGATATGGACAGTCCTGCAATTTTCTGGTGGTAAAAACAAATCACACTCTTCTATGCACTGACATTTGAACTTTTAAGATGGTGGCCTAGAAATAAATATGTTGCAGGTTTGTTAGTTTGGGTCTTCTTGGCATGTACTCCTTTAAATTGACAGAAATAGGCCTAATGAGATTTGATAGGTAGAGGCTGAATCTGGACAAGAGTAGGCTTTTAACATGGAGGTAATAAATAATTGTTTAACTGATGTAAGGATGTGATGTATTCTCATAGTTTCAGCCTTTTAAGTCAAGGTTAGACATCATTCTAAAGGTCATTCTGTTGCAAAAGCAAAATTAATATTTCTTATTTGAGGTTCTTTCATTTGCATTTTGAAGAACACTGAAATCAGAGACAAAAAATGGTCTTCTGGTGTTAAAAGCTACATATCTAAAAATATATGTATATGGGTTAAAATTTAGGGTGTATGCAGCTGCCAAAATCTGCACATCATTTGAGATACTCATAATACCTGCTTGGACTCCAGCCTGTGATCCAGAGATTTCATTACTTACTTTATTTTTTATCTACCAGCTCTGTGAGGATATTTTGGATACCATCAGGTAGCATAAATAAAGTTTGTATTTATCCAAATACATACGTTTAGGCAACTGAATTTATGTCCCTTTACCAGATCCTGAATCATGCTAGCAAGTTATTCAAGTTCATTGACAATTCTCATCCTATTACAACATATCCCAGTCTGCATATAAGCACTAAGTATGTATAGGTGAGATGATGTTGTTTAGGTGTCAGCTCAACGGTAGAACAAAACCTGGAACCCTTCTAAAGGCATCTTCTTTTAACTGTTGGAACACTCCTGCCTATTTACCTTCTAGCTTGATATATTCTTGCTTTGCTTAAAACACAAAGACATGACTTTCAGAAGCAGGATTTGAGGATATTCCATCCTTTTCCCTTCAGAATCCCTCCTCAATGATGTTCAAGAAATTTTTCCCAAGTAGCTGTGAACCCAGAGCCATTAGAGATAAGCAGGCACTGAGAACAAGTTTCCAGTGGTCAGGATAGGTGTTATCAGAGTTATCCCCTTAAGCAAGCTGCTGTGGAGTGCTTCAGTCTGTGCTTTTTGTATGCTCTGACTCTGGTATTACTGGAAATTCTGTGCACTGAGAGCAGAAAAATAAAAAAGAAGAGAAATTTTCATGGTTTGTTTTGATAATTTTTAGAGGTTTATTACAATTTTTTTAATATGGAATTATTTCTGTTTCTGTAATAAATGAGAAGTAACTGGGACATATTGCGAGCAGATGCAATAGAAGAGAAAACTTTGTAGTAAACTGTGATTAACCTATAGTCAATTGGTTGCTGCAGTTCACCAGCACTTGGAATGACAGGAAATATTGTATAAGGCTTCTGTAGGCTCAGATGACAATTTGATCACAAGAAACAGAAGAAAAATTGAACTGAAGGATGAAGTAAAGTTTTCTCTGGGATTTAGAGAGGCAGGCATTATCTATATCTCATGCAAGTGATAGAAATACTGAGTAATAGAAATTTGAATAGATAAAAAATGTCTAAAGGATATTGTAGGGAAAAAATAGAGGAGCTTGTCAAAGTCAGTCTTGTTAATGTGGTCTGGTAAAATATCTAATATCTAATTATCTAACAATAGAAATTTCAGAACACAATAAAAAAATGTAAACACTTAATGAGGCATGGAAGTGACATTAACCAAGGCAACACATATATGCATGCAGCATATAGACACATACATGTGCAGCTGAATAATTGGAAATCCAAGTACAAGGCTGCAGGTAAAACAAAATGGGACAAATTCGTTTACATTAAAAGACAAGGATGGACAAAGGCAATGAGTCAAAACCTTGAAAAGGCTCATTTTTAAAAAGGAGAAAAGCATGTGTTTAATTCCGGACATGAACTTTTCAAGAATCAGAATCAGATTGGAAAAGACCAAAAAGATCTTGAAGTCCAACCTTCAACCAAATATCATTAAAGTACAGAATTAAGAGATGTTAAAATTGTAATCCATTCTAAATAAACATAGTATCTGTCAGATAAGTGAAATACAGTGAAGCAGAAGCAAGCACAGAAACTGTAACTGGGATTTATAAGACACATATTCAAGTAGAGAAATAATAAAAATGTTAAATGGTGGGGCAGATCTAATATTTAGAGATTTTCTATCATATAACTTAGTATGTGTGCATACATATGTATAATGATGGTTTGCAGAATGACTGACCACAGCACACAGAAATATATTAGAATTAGTCTGATCTTTTTATCACAAATAATGGTGAATTAGAATCACTTGGCAGTGTTTTAAATAGCATCAGGGAAGAAGACACAGAGAGACAGAACATTTTATTTTCAGATGTGTATACAATGCCATAGTACCATCCATCTCTGAGTCAGGGTGAACAGTATTAGGGCAGAAGAGTCAGATGCAAGTAGTGAGAAATCCCTGGGGCATTTGTACACATTTCTTTCCAATGCAGAGATAGTTCAAACGGAATATTGGTCTGAATTCAATGTTTACCTGTCACTGTACTGTCTGTACACACCAAATGAACTTTGTCTCTTGGGGTCTTCTGTGGAAGGGAGTGAATTGTCAACTCATTTAAGAATTGCAAAGAAGTTTTAGATGCTGAAACCTCAGTCTGAGGCTTCTGCTCCTCAAGGATTTGGCAGATGTGAGCAGTAGGTGATCTGAACCATCTGCTGAGCTTAAACACCCCAATTCTCAATCCTTGCTCCCTCTGCCAGTGCAATTTGAATTGATCTCATTGTTTCCAAATAGCCAATTAACTGCAGGAAATATATTAATGCAGGCCACAATGCTAGGCAGATAACATAAAGAAAAACTATGCTTTCTCTCCCATCTATGAAATATGCAAAATCAGATTCAATAAACACAGTAGTGAAGAAGTGAGCTTCAGTAGTGAGGGTATTCACCAAGACAAAGAGATTACTCATTTTATCCCCATTCATTTCTTTTAGCATCCTTTTTAATCAGTTAAATACAGGATTACTGTGGAACAAAATATAGGAGTACTGGGGAATAAAAACATATATAGGAAAATAAGTATTATGACAAAGTTGAGAAAATTTTACTGAGGGCAGTCCATGCTCATACTGTTAGGTCATACAACAAAGAAATATTCTGCTGTAAATCTTTTGTCCTAAGGAAAAGGGTTAAACTTTGTTTTTGCAGGTGTAGTCATGTTGCATTTAGCATCAATTTTTACCTGATTATTTCAAAACATTACAAATAGTTTGTGAGACATAAGAAGGTAAGTGCTACATTTTTGTAGGTAGCTGAATTCTAAAGGCATCTATGATACAAATTCTGTAAACCTAAAGCTTCATTAATATTTATATAATCAATATGATGATTTAAATATGATTATTAATCCTACTGCATTGCATAATATATCACTGCATTTTCTAATTTGAATTGCATATATTAAGAATTGAAATCAGATCAGATTTTTCAATTCCAGAATTAGATATTGATAGAAATATGGCAAAGATAGGACTCAGTGGTTTTTTTGCCTTTACAAATGATGTAGTCCGTGACTGCAGTTAATTTCTTATTAACCAGGCGTGATATGTTCTTTGCTGTTCAGGTTCTCTCTTTTGTTAATTTAGTGCTGACAGTAGGTACAATTTAAAACAAGTAGGTGTCAGAGTCTAATGTTATGTGAGAAGGTTCTTCTAGATATTTGTTGGGAACTGTTCTTATAAGTATCTGTCAGGAAATGTAATGATAGAGCAGTGAGTATTAGTTACAAATTAAAAGAGAGGAAATTCAAGTAAGCTGTTAGGTAGAATTATTTCAGTGAGTGTGGTGAGACACTGGAACACATTCCCAGAGAAGTTGTGGATGCCCCAACCATGGCAGTGTTTAAAGCCAGGTTGGATAAGGCCTAGTTGGTAGTGTAGCTGTCATAGTAGGAGGGTGATGATCTAGAACTAAGGGATCTTTAAGATCCATTCCAAAAACTTATGATCCCATGATCTGATGAGAGCAAGATTACAAAGACAGTGTTTAATCCCAAATTTACTTTCCTGAGGTTAACTGATGCTATACAGGGCTTGGATACATATGAGTGATAGAGCAAAGTACTTGTAGCACAATGCAAGTACAAATTACAACTAATTTAGGACAGGAATGGAAATATACAGCTAATTTGGAATACAAATGTGATAACCACCATATGCTATCTGTTGCATGCTCACTGTGATGAAGTTGAGCAGCCTGATTGTCAGGAAGGAATATGTGAGTTGAAATAAGCTTAGTCCTATTGCTCTTGTGCTGATTTTGGCCTAGATGATTTTCTTAATAGTAACTTGTAGGAGGGTATTGATTGGATTTGTGCTAGAGATGGTGTTGATAATTTGGGATAGTTTTGTTATTGCTGAGAAGCGACTGACTCTTACACAGAGTCAAGGTCTTTCCTGTCTGTCACACCACCCCCAACCCTGAATGCAAGGGATATTCCATTCCACATGGCATCATGCTCAGCATTTAAAGCAGGGGGAAGAAGTAGAAGGGGAGGATATTCAGAGTGATGGCAATTGTCTTCCCAAGCCCTTGTTACATGTGATGGAGCCTGCTTTCCTGTGGATGGCTGAGCATCTGCCTGCCATGGGAAGCAGTGAATGAATTCCTTTTTTTGCTTTGCTTGTGTGGCTTCCACTTTACCTATAAAATTGTCTTTATTTCAACACATGAGTTTTCTCACTTTTCTGGTTGTCCCTCCATCTTGACACAGAGGGGAGTTAGTGGGTGGCTGTGGGTGGGGCTAAATCACAACAGCTTTCTTTGAAATTCCTTTTGATGATTTTCCACTTCTTACATTTTGAGTTGCTAAGAGATAAATCTACATTTCCATGCTGGCTTCACTAACTCAGGAATCTATTTGGAATCTTCTGATAAACTCAGGGACAAACAGTTACAGAACTGGTTGATTCATTTGGCTTATACAACTGCTTGATTTCGTCATCTCATGCAGCTAGTTCATCACTCATCTGATGAAACCATTTATCTAAAAAAAAGGCAATATTCTGGTCAAATCTGTGTTAAGTTCATCTTTCCACCTCAGAGCTGCCTTCTATTGTAGACATTCATTTATTGGTCACAGCAGGTTAAAAGTATTTACTTTCTGTTCATATTGCTATATAGCTGTTCTTCTGCTTGCTCTGTTATTGTATCAGAATGACACTACAAATAGAAGAATGATTATTTTAATGATTGTTCAGTGATAACACATTCCTGCTCTTAGGTGTAACAAATAGACAAAGTTAAAAAAATATATAGAAAACCTAGCAAGGAGCTGGAAATGGAGACTGCTTAAAGCTATTCAAGGTTCTAGAAAGTTAATGAAAGTTAATCTAATATTTTTATAGCAAATCTACACACAGCTTGCTACTTGGGAACTGTATTGTTTTTGTAGGCCATCAAACATAAAGGGAAAATGTTAACAGCTGCAGTTTTCAATCCTGCTGCAGAGAAATCTCTGTAGTTTCTCTCTATACCTATCTCTCATCCTTTCTTTAAATAAAGGAAATGAGGCATGAGATAGCTACAGTCAGATTGTTCTGGTGAGCATGTAAATCATTCTGACAGAATCTTTACATTATTCATTCTAACACAATAAGGAAAGGCAGAAGAGACTCATGTGGAGAAGAGCAATCAACTCTACTTTTCATAGAGAGGACACTCTCAGTGTCATGCGTGTATAAAGCTAGTACTCTTATGTCTGGACAATTGTTCATTGTTGCATAGTTTTCCTAAACTGCTCATAAAATACTAAGAAGACCAGCTGTTTTATGGAAGGAATGTAATTACCTTGAGTAGAGGTTCTGCATGAGGTGTTTTGTCTTTCATAGTAAACAGAAAAGTAGCATCACTTCTTGAAGAGCCACAGGAATAACTGATTATGTTTAAAAGCCTGTTAGAGTAAGGCGAAATAGCTTGATTCTATTTGATTTGTAGTTCAGATGGTTATGTCTACAGTAGCATGTTAATTCAAGGCCTCATTTTGTGCTCCAATCCACAAAACAATTATGCCAACTCAAAGACTGCAGTGCATCAACTCATTTACTAACTCGAGATGCTATCACCTGAAACTTAGTGATGAAGCAAGACTAGAACGAACTTTGGTTATGTTCCCAGAATACAGCCCCAAAACCAGGATTACCTTACAACAGACTTGCCTGAAGTTCATATCCACAAAAAATGCTTTACTTCTACATTCCCATGTCCTTTTCAGCAGAAAAACCAGGTGCAGGAATGTCAGAAGAGAATCTTATAAGTGGGAGCAAAGGCTCAAGAGATCACTGGAAAAGTACATCCATTCTGCCAAAATGTGATGTGAATGCGACAGTGGTAAGCTACAAGTGAACCAAGACACATAATTTGGATGAAAATAGCTCAAACACGAGTGAGCAAGTCATAACTTACATTCAGGAATGGATACTAGCAGCAGCATAGGCTTGTAATAGATCCAGCAGAATCCAGGATAGCTTTTTCTGACAGCAGATCTATAATAAGGGAAAATGTCTGTTGTAAACAGTTTAATGATTCAATAGATAATACAAAGATGAAGAGAATGATTGGCAAGTAAAGGCTTAGGAAGGTTTTATGCTAATGTTTTCCTACTTTTCTAAGTTGTGTAGGAATGAAAACATAATCCATTATTATCTTCATTTTCTCTCTTCTGGGGATAGAGATTCAAGCAAACACAGTTCAAGTTTGCCTTTGTGTTGAGTATTAAAGTAGCTACCTGAGATTGTCTTTACCTTTCTTATTTTCTTACTTTTCCCATTTGGTCTTCTACAATTTCAGGACTTGAACAATTTATTAAAAGGAGAAGCAACAGCAATTCTTCTTCCACTTTAACTTACAAGACTGAAAGAGAGGTAGTAATTTATAGCCCAAAAGCTTTTCAACTGTCTATATGAAAATATGAAACTACAATAGTAAATTGAAATAAATATTGACTCTTTAATTATAAAATATTTATTATTATATAATAAATTAATATATATTGTTATATTATATAGTATTTTACTATACTTAAATATTAAATATTGAATATTAAATTATTGTATTTTATTATACTGTGAATTATTTCAGGATCACTCTCACCTCTGGTCCCTTTCTTTACATCCTCTCAGATGGCTGGGGATGGGAGTGGACATGGCCAAGAGAGCTGACCCAAACTGACCAATGGGGTGATCCATTCTGTGTGATGCTATGCTCAGGCCAGGGTAAGAAGGAGGTGAATGTTTGTGGTCATGGTGTTTGTCTTCCCAGGTAACATGTCCATGTGCTAAGTGGCTAGATATCTTCCTGCCAGTAGAAAGCAGTGAAAGAATACCTTATTTTGTTTTGCTTCCAAAAGTGGCATTTGCTTTTCTTATTAAACTTTCGTTATCTCAAACCAAGTATCTTTGTGATCATTATTTTTCACTCTATCACCAGGTAGAAGGGTGTGAATGAATGGTAAGATGGGTATTTGGTTGCTGTTTGGGATCAACCCATCATAGATACAAATAAACATGTAGAACATCACCTACTTATGTTCAATCCAATAAATCAGGCTGTAAATAAGATTTACTGTCTGGAATCTTATTCATTAATGAAAATTTTGTAAACTGTTCAGTCATGCATTTAGTAATGTATTTATAAAATAAAATAAAAATTCCTAATGTGACTAAGAAACAGTTCCTCTTGGTTTGATAACAGTATAAACACTCTAATGATTTGAGAACTGGATCTACAGGACAGAAAAAAAAAAAAAAAACTCACACTAAACCAGAGTTCAATTCCTTTTCATAAGTAATGAAACTTAGAATTATCATTTTAAAGCAGACTTCATTAGAAGTCTGAGTTTTCTTATATTTGAAGGAGAAATTCCTTCCCAAAAGGAACAGTTTATGTGGTTCATATTTTCATTCTAACAAATCTGCTTTTTTACTTCCCTTATAATTTCTGCTGCAAAGAGGCAGTGTCTCCCAGCTTCATTCACTGCACTGAGGAGCAGAACAATTCTGCTCCCTGAACATAGATGTCCAGCATCACTTCTAATGTCTTAGTGTATCCATGACATTGATATGTCTGGCAAAAGGTACAAGGACATAGAGGATGAAAATGTTCTTCTACAGCAGCATCCAGATGTGCAGTGGATTTCATGGCATATCTTGGATTGCACTACATACACATTAAAAAATACTTTAATGAACCCTAGAACTCATTGGCATTGTGGGAGCACAGACACCAAGGGTACATGAGAACATCTATGTGCAGATACCTAAACATAGAAAGATAACAGGATTATCAAGAACCGTCTCAACTTAGGGGTAATAGAAAATTAATTATAAAATGAGATATGGGAAGCTGTGGGATTCTTGCTGGCCATCTCCTTAAGTAGTATGGACATATGTTTGCTGCTTAAAAATGGCAACACAGCATAGAACTGTTTTGACTTAATTCCTACCATTTTAACAGAATTTTTAAGAGAAGAAAATAATCACCTAACTGTAGGATCAGCTAAAGTATTTTTGAGGCTAACACTTGGTAAGCATAAGCTAAAAGAAGATTATATGGTTAAGCTTAGTCATGAATTAAAGTAATAATTTTTTCTTTTAAAGACATATATAATTTGGTAGACTACCTGAGAGCTTGTTGACTGGTATAAATTGCCATACTTTTTTGGAAGCTCCTGAATCTACCTAATTACCTCACTAAAGATATTTCTGGCTATAAGAATATCTGTGTGTATGTATTAAGCAGAACAGATCCTTTTCTATTTTCTACAGTAGAAAAATATAACCAACATTGATAAGACCACAGCACTAAAGTTCTTTAATTTATTCTTCTATACTGGTACAATTGCAATTAACATAAGGAACAAATACCAGGTGCTAGAGGCTGTTCAAATGAAGTCTGCTTTTTTTCACCATTCCAAAAAGTCAATCTATTTTTGAGCCAAATCAGAAGATGAAAAGTTGTTGCTTTCATTATTTTTAATATATACATTCAGAGTTTATAAATTATGGTGATTTTTGGTAGGACAGTTGTCAAGGGGACTTTAAGATTTTTTTTTCAATTAAAGTTGTCCTTTTTATGCATATCCAAGAATCAGATTGTAAATAATAAATGCCACTATTACACAGACAATGTTCTATCCTTGCACATAGTCTTTGCAAATATTTTTCCTATTTAGATAACAAATGCATGTAACTTGATTGTCCTATTTACAAATTTGATAGATATCTGCCATGCTGATTTAGCTTACCTGTTTTTTGTTAATTCTGACATTATGTTTTATATGTCAGGATTAAATATTAAATGTACATTCATATTTTAATAGTGTGGCAGAAATTTGTCTCCTGAGCAAACTCTTGAAAAGCAGAATTACCAAGCCAGATATTAAGGGCTTACAGTAAGTCCTAATCACAGGAAGAAATTGGTGTTTAGAATTTTGGTGGGGTTTTTCGTGTTTTGTTTGCTTGTTCATTTGGTTTTGGCTTTGGGTTAGAGGATTTTTTAACTTTGATTATGATTGACAGTGTACATAATTTCTGTTAAAAATTGTAATTTTTTTCCCCTTGACATTGCAAATTAGATTATTCTGGCTTTCTTTGAGTAAGGGGAATGAGTATTTGCCTTTTATTTTGATGCTGTAACTATACTCTACACAATTGCTATGTTTTGCACAATTCCAGGCTAGCCTGGGAATATTCTAATGTTTAGGAATTAGATATTGTTTTTATTTTTTGTTTTCATCCAATTAGTTGTTATAAAACATACATGCATTCTGTTGAGTAGATCCCAGTCCTGCTCAGTGGATAATTCCTGTCAAATTGAAAGCTAAACACAACTCTCTGGGTAAATATTCTGACAATTGGATTGCTATGCAACAGATGTGTAGGCAAACCACAAATAATTGATCATGATTCTATTAATTTCAACTGCAAAATTTCTACATGTGGTCGATTTTCAGTGAATGATACTTCATTCTTCTATCACAATAGAGGATAAAAACTAATTTCAAGATACTTGCAGGTGATTTTGAGTTGTACTGCAGATGTAACAGAAAAGATATGACTACGTGTGTTGGTTTAACATGGCCTGTTTTTTTTCTTTTTTTTTTCTTTTTTTTTTTTTTTCATGGGAGGAGAAGCCACAGAGGTGGCTTCTCAGAGAGAAGCTGTTCAAAGCTTCTACTGTGTCCTGCAAAACCAATCTCTGAAGGGTCCAATGACAGACATGTCGCTGGCCCAGTTAGAGAAGTTGGTAACATCTCTGTGACGACATATTTAAGAAGAAAAAAGCCATGCACAGTTCTTCTTCCTGGGGTGAGGAGGTGGTCACTCAGGGCCATACCAGCACGAGCAGTGCTAGGAGCAGCCGTGCTGCTGGGGCCGTGCAGCCAGCGCCGGGGCCATGTGGCCGCCGATATCTCTGTATGGCTGTCAGTAAACTTTCCCTGCTCAGCTGTCTTTAACCAGCCCTGCTGCGAGCAGAAGGGCCTCCAATATCTCTGCATGGCTGTCAGTAAACTTTCCCTGCTCAGCTGTCTTTAAGCAGCCCTGCTGCAAGCAGAAGGGCCTCCAATATCTCTGTATGGCTGTCAGTAAACTTTCCCGGCTCAGCCGTTTTTAACCAGCCATGCTGCGAGCAGAAGGGCAGAGGCAGCAGCAGCAGCTTCTCCTTTTTTAGTGCCCCACATGAAAAAAGGCGCTGAATGGAGCCAGTGCCATGGCAGGGACCATGAGACTGGTGGCAAGGGGCATGGCGAGTGATTCCCCAACAGAGAGGCCCAACAAAATCAAGTTTTCAGTGCTGCAAAGTCCTGCAGAAATCTTTGAACTGGTGGAATTTGTTGGCGATGGTACCTAGGAGCAGCAGGGCTTTTCCCCTTTTATTTGGAGAGAAAGGAGGAAGTGAAGACATGTGAAAAGGGACAACATGGTGACACTAAAGTCAGTGAAAAGAAGGAGGGGGAAAAGGTGCTTCAGGTGCTAGAGCTGAGATTCATCTGCAAGCCATGGCAGAAACTGTAATGCAACAAATTGCGTCCCTATAGTTTATGAGGTGCATTGGGAGATGCAAAAATTCCCTCACAGCCCATGAGAAAAGGTGCTCATGCTGGAGTGAGTACATACTAAAAAAGCTGTAATCTACTGGGAGACCCAAACAGAAAAAGAAAATCCTTGCTTCCAGAGATAGAGGACCCTTGCTTCCAAACTAGAACACCTCATCCGTAAAAGACCCCATGAAATAATGACTCATGCAAAACAGTTTTGGGAAGAGTGTTTACCCATGGGAGGGTCTCACGTGCAGCACGTTGGGTGGGACGTGTGGAAATTAGAACCACAGTAGGAAAGTTCACAGAGAACTGTCTCCTGAGAAAAGGACCCCACAGCAGAGCAGAAGAGACTCCTCTCCCCAAGTGAACTGAAGAAAGATTATTCAAGTGGGAAACTGACCAAAACCCTCGTTTCCTATCTCCCTGTGCTGTCTGTGAGAAGGAGAGAGAGGCTGGGAGAGAAAAAGGTGTTTTAAAGTCTTATTTTATTCCTCATTATCCTCTGATTCTGTTAACAATAAGTGTTCTTAATACTGTGTAACTTTAATCATTTTTTGCTGTTTTCCTAATCCACATCTAAGCTCATGAGCTCTTCATTTTTTCCCCCTCCTTTGCTCAAATATAGCAGAGGAGAATGAGTGAATGGTTTTTGTGAGTGCCTGGCTTTGGCCAGTGTCAAACCACAATACTGTAACAAAACCCTTAGGCTTAGTATTATTTTCATGTTATACAAACTGATGATTTCTGTACTAATCTGATAACTGTGTTTCTTTTTAATGGAAGAATAAACACAATTTGTACATTATTTTTTTTTCTTTAAACTGAACTTAATGAAACAGTCATGTTCTGAAGTTGATAAAAATAATAATTTTCTAATTAAATACTGTTTAAATGTTTTTCACATTATAACTTTCTAAACAGACAGGGAAACAAAAAACGTTTTACATTTTTTCATTTTTTCAGAAAAATACAATGCTTTGCATTAAATAATATTTTATTTATATTAAAACTATATGCTAACAATCTGAAAAAGATGTGCAGGGGAAGGAGAAATTTTAGTAGGTGTTTTAGCATCTTAAAGCATCCTTTATACTGAGGAGCTGTTGCTGAACATTTGCTATTTCCGTTCTGGTCAAAGGCAAGTGTAGGGACTCAGCCTTTTCTAGGATCAGATCCAACTCAGCCAAGATAAAACTAACATTTATTTAGTTGTAAACTATGCAATATGAAATATCAGGATCAAAAATATGTCTGTATAAAAATTACCTTTCTGAAAGCCCTGGGAAAATTCTCCCTAATTTTAGGCACTACTTTCATCTGAGGATTAACCAGAAATTACTAAATCTATTTGCTTCAAATTCTATTTCCAAATCAGTAGACTTGTATGGGGATATAAATTCTTACTTAGAGGAAAGTGGCAGCACTGGGTATGCTTAGTGCTCTGAAAATGAAGGAAAACCTCTCTTATTCTTGTACTTTAATCTAAAAACCAAGAATAAAATGATGTATTAAAAAGTAATAGATGCTTGCAGTCGTACATCTTTTTTTTCTTTTGTTATTGTTGGGGTCCAGAAAAAAAAAGGCACATGGAATATGTGTCTGATTTATAACCAGCTGTTTGTCATTTCAAAAACAATCCATGGTTAGCATTACTTCTGGTTTTCATCATTACAATAAACTTTGTTGGAACATTTCAAACTGAAATGAAGACATCAGACATCTGAAATAAAGAGAGGGCAGAGAGGAAGTTTTGTCCTGAAATGCTAGTACATAACTGTGTAATAGCATATTAATCTTCTGGGTTTTATTGTGAAAATGTGCAACATAATTTTGCTTGGAATTATGTCATACAATATATCTTCATGATACTTAATTACAATGCTGAGGAATTTTGTTTCCAAAAAATCTAATTCCAAGTGATACAACTTTGATAGGAAAACATATATGACTGACAAAATAAGTAGGAGTTGGCTAAACTGCAATTTGGTTTTATTAGTAGTCTTGCAGTAGATCTTTCAGTATGGGCCATTAAAACATTTTGCATGGTTCCTGTTGAGTTATGCCTGAAGTTTCAGGACATAAAATAATAGATGTTATAAAATAGGGACACTAAAAAAATCTGAAGAATGCTTGAGTCAGGTAAGTGTCAATATTTCAAGGATTTATCCAAAATATATATTTTTACGTGTAATATTACCCGAGGACTACATCAGGATGAGTACAATGCAGATTGAATGTAAAGTTGTGCAGGGTGACAGAAGTGTATCTAAATATGCCACCAACTTGCACTTCCATGAAACAATATATTACAAAACCATGTAGAAAGTTTCAAGAAAACATCCATTTTGCTGTAACAGGTAAAATATAGCTGTCCTACATAGCAGTTAATAGTGGAGGTGAAGACAGAAAGGAGGATTTCACATGTGTGCTCTGCAAGTGAATGCAAGTTTTTAGCCCTCTAAGATACTTGAATAAAGTTACATTTTAAGAGGCAGAAAGCAATTGAGCTGAGCCTTCCATAACTAATGACAGAATGTTCAGGGTGCGTCTTAACCCTTTAAATTAATTCAACACAAGCACCTGATTTTAGAAAGAATTGAGCTATTTTATGAGCAAACACACTGTTTATATGCTACTTTTTTAGCTAAAATAGATAATTCAAGATTTTTTAACATTGGTTATTAAAGATACATCATAATCTGTCATTGTTTTTTAATCACGCATATCGCACTGCATAAAGGATAAGGTTATAAATGCAAATATCAGTGCCCTTGAATTTATGTATACATTATAAAAAAATGATTTTGAGTTACTAATGTGATCTTCCATGATTGCTTGGTCTGTAGTACTGTTGGCATTTATTTTTAAAATCTTCTCTTGCAGATCCATATGGTCTACTGAGAAGGGATATACAATAATATGCACATAATGAAACATGAATAGAATAGAATAGAATAGAATAGAATAGAATAGAATAGAATAGAATAGAATAGAATAGAATAGAATAGAATAGAATAGAATAGAATAGTTGAAAGGTACCTACAACAGTCTTCTAGTCCAACAGTCGGATGGGGTGTATGTGTCTTTTCCTTCTAGACTGGTCAAGGTAACTAAGTTTGTTGTAATCAGAAAATACTACATACTAACAGATTCTGTTAACATGAATAACTGCATGGATCTCCATGAGCTGCAATTTGTACTCAAATGTTTAACTTGCACTGTTTCTAAAAGGCAAGTGGCTTTCTTGTGAATCAGTCTGGCAATAAAATATAATTTGCTACATAATCAAATGCAAGCTACGCTTTGATTTATTGTTAAAATACTATTAAAATCTTATTGCTTTATCTCAGGTCAAATGCAATCTTAATAGTATGTTAAGATTTTCAGAAACAGTATATTCAATAAGGCCACTAGTAAGCATAGTAACAGATATGTTCATTTAATCAGGGATGTATTCTAAAGAATTCCATTGATAAGGATCTATTAACAAAGACCTGACAGTTGCTAGGAGCTGAGAGTCAGAACTGAATGCAAACAGGGAACTCATTTGTAAAACGATTACCAGTGTCGTATCCCTGATCTCAATTAACTGCCAGCTGAAGTCAGATTCTCTTAATGTGGTTCATTTTAACATAACAAGAATAAATAGTTTTGCCATGCAGAACAAACTGATTATTTCAGACACAGTAGAGACCTTACTTAGAATGTCAGCCAGATTATGAATTCATGCTAAATAAGTTAATGAAAAGATTAATATCAGTGACAACAGTGCTTCCAGATAATAGTAACTCCTTATTTTATCTAAAATAGGCACTCTTATCTTTTTTTTTCCCTCTCATTTTTAATTTTTTCCCCTTGGCTAATAGACATTTTCTTTGAAATGTATAATTTTCTGTACCACTTGAAACTGGATGGTAAATTGAGAATTTCATCTGTTTCTACCAAGATAAAGAGATGTACATATATTACTATGGATTGCTCTTGTTAGTTTTCAGTCCTTAGGTATGAGGCTGTGCCAGCAGGAAAATGTCTTTACATTGTACAAGTTGTACTCAAACTAATTGCAGAGAACAATCTCAGGTGGAGTAGGTAGTGTTTGTGTAGTATTTGTATAGCATTTAACCCTCACCTCTCCAATGCTTTGATCAAGTTAACTTTCTTTAAGGAAGACATTGATACAGGCTCTCATTTCTTAAGGTAGAAGTGGTTGTATTGATTTCAATGAACACATTTTATTCTTCATTCTTTACCTTGTCCTTTGTTTTTCTGTTTTTTTCTCCACTTGTGTAGTTACATATGACAGTCGTACTCCTTGCTCCCTTACATATTCTTGAGATGTTAAACAATAACTATTACCATATATTAAAATATTATATTAAAAAGGAACCTAGTACTGCAGCATTTCAGCAGAGAAAAAAATTAGTAGTCCTTCTCTTAACATTCTCCATTTTCTTTCTGTTCATAAAGCAGGGGAGAAAAATATTGACATAACTGTACATTGGAATTAATCCATGGAAGCATACTAAAACTTGCTTGTCTTTCAGAAAATAATATATACCTCATCAGGCTGCAAAGAGAACAGCTGCCTTACTTCCTTCTACCAGCTTAGTCAAAACCTGAAGTTTATAAAGTTATTGTAAAAATAGGTAGGAATGGTTCTCCCCTTTCTCAAATATCTGCAAAATACTATTTTGCATATATGATCAGCATATATGCTAACAAAAAGGAGGATAGACATGAGCTTTGTCATTTTCAGTAGGCTTAGGTTCTCACCATTAAGTAAAAGTTTGGCGAGTGGGATGAAGCATTATTTATATATGCTGAAAAATGTTTACAAAAGAAACCTCAGAACCTAAAGTTACTCTCATAGTCACTTATCAAGTGATGTGTTACAGAGATGTTTAACATTATGGTGTTGTACACTACCTGATCACTTATCACAGACTTTGTGAGTTCACCTGGTAGACATTGACAGTATTGACACAAGTACTTTAGGACCTGAATGTCACAGGGTCTGCTGTATCAACCAGAGTAAAGGGTAATTGAGTACCTGAACATGAGGGACATATATGTTTTTCTTACCTCAATTATTTTCCAAACTTTTTCAAAATTTCCTTTTGATTTTTTTAAGGCATCTCTGTAGAATTTTGTGGAAATGCGTGTAGTGCCATAGAAGAAAAATTTAGTCCATTGTAAAATCAATAATAATCTGAGATAGTGATATTTGGCAACTCCTCTTATCGTCAGTGTTGGAAGAGTGAATCTAACACATGTTAAAATTATCATTGTACAATCTTCAAGATGTCTTTATTTAATTCAAGGAGGCTATGACATAGCTTTCCTAGTGATATTGAAATATAAAAATGTATTTAATGAAGGAAAACCAGGCATATTTTCTTTCAAGAACCTATTCTATCAAACACTCATATAAGAAAGTGCTCACATATTATATAAGATTAGATTCGAAGAAGGTGAAAATTCAGTTATTTTCTGCCCATTGCTAGAACTGTGGTTATCTGATCAGAAGAAAAAAAAAGTCAGAGAGGGCCCATAGACAAAAAACTTAAAGAATAGACAGGCATTTTCTTCTCTATATCTCTAATCCAGGGACTGAATATACAGTTTAGGAGAGCAAACCAGACACTGGTTTGGCTGACACACTCCCTGATGTACTCTGTCTGTGCTAGGCAGCCCCCTGATCTGAAGGAGCAGAACACTTCAGAAGACAGGCTGAGAAAGTCAGGGCTGCTTGGCCTGGATAAAAGGATCTTTCTCATGGCAGCCTTCCAGTACCTGAACAGGGCCTATAGGGGAGCTGGAGAGGGACTTTCATTGAGCACTGTAGTGATAGTGATGCCAAAAGATTTTTGCTTTTTATATATTTTTCATAAATTCTTAGCTCTGTAGACTATTATTGTATAGCTATATAGTATCTTGGCTAAATTCAGTACTCTGTTAGACAAACACATTCCTGGAATCTTATTCTAATCTTCTTCAGTGGACCAAAGCTATGTCACTTTCCCATGTATTTAGACATAAACAGTGTGGGGCTGGAAGCCAGAGGGGAGGCTACAGTAGGGGCAAGAGAGAGGATTACTTCATTAACTGTATTTCTAATTGGTGATTCTTGTCAATTATGCTAATTCTCCAAACTTATAGAAGCGCTGAAGCCCTTCTATAAGGGCTGAATGCACATGTGCACACATATGCATAAATGTACCTGGAGGACTTTCAAGAAATGGCAACTGCTTTTATAATTTTAATCTTGTTTGACTTATGATTTTAAGGCAGAAAACACATCAATAGATAAAGGAATAATTGGGTACAAGTTGAAAGAGGGGAAATTTAGGTTAAATATTAGGAAGAAATTTTTCACTTTTAGGGCGGTTAGACCTTGGAACAGGTTGCCCAGAGATGTTGTGGACACCCCAATCCCACATTTGGAAGTGTTCACAATCAGGTCAGATGAGACCTTGAGCAACCTGGTCTAGCAGGATGTGTCCCTGCCCATAGCAGGGGGCATTGGGAGTAGATGATCTTTAAGGTCCATTCCAACCCCTCAAAGTTCTGTGATTTTATCTTTCTAGCAGATTCTATGGAATCAACCATCATCCAATCTACTTTTATTACATTCTTGCTTATTTTCTGTAACATGATATAAAAGGTAATGTAGTATTTAAATCATCCATCATATTAACAAGAATAGGACTTTTACCCTATGTTATAATTCCAGTCATAATATTTTAAGATGAAATGAAAATTACTCAATGAAATGTGAATGGATTTCACCCTTCTTTATACTTAATCAATTTTCTTAGAGTTAGAAGCTCAAAAACCAGATTTTACTTTCAAATGTGTGGCATTTTTACTGTGAGTCTTCATGCTTTGTTGCCTATATATGGAATAGTGACCTTTGCCTTCTTTCTAAAAAGTGTGATGATTGCACTCATTTTGTTTTACAAAGGCCATAGGAGTACACAGGCACTTAGAGCTATCCCTCTTTGCTTAGGAGTTTCAAAAGTGAAGATTTGTGCATTCCATAAAAATTATTTATTTGGGCCTTCTCTATTTCATACTAGCAACAATAAGAGACATTTTTGATTAATGAGATTTGACATGACCTGTCTCACTTAGAAATTTCAAAAAGGAATGCTGCTCAATATTAGTCTATCAGAAATGACACACATGTCACCATGTGATTAGCTTTCTGGACAAGGCCCAGGCATAGCCTCATTTCCTTGGGCATAAAAACACTGACACTGAGGAAAAAAGGATGATGCCTGTCATGTTCTCCTTTTCTCCACCAAGACTCTTCCAAAAAGCCTTTAGGGTTTTACTCTTCTCTTCCAAGAGACTACAAAAGGATATTTGTTCAACACTTTTCTGTGAGAGATATACTGTTAGTCAAAGTGAGCTCACATTGAAAAAAATGTTTTTGATATTACTAAAAAATTTTGATTAAGTGAGGGATTCTTACAAGGCTGAAGGGGAAAATAGAGATATGTGCTTGTATATACACACAAATGTTCACACAGTTTTCTTTAATTATATAATTTGCACACTGTTCTGGATACCCAATATAACAGTTAACTATTTTTTGTAATGATTTTAATCATTAGATACCATAAGAGTTAACAATTACAGAAAGACTAAATATTTCAATTTCAATATTCTTTATTGTGGTATAAGAAAAGTATTAGTAAATAATTTTTTGGTAGGATATAGTATATAGACATATATAAGCGAGCATATGACTATTATATATGCACATGCAGGGACTCACATACGGGTTTGATTGCAATTATTTTTTTCCTTGAGAACATATGAGAATAAAAAAATTGTGAGAGCAAAGACACTTTTCAGCGACAATAACAGCTTTAGAAATAATTATTTTCAACCATTCACATGTTTCAGAGAGCAAAAAGCATTAGAACTGTGCAAATGCCTTCCAAGATGGTATCTGACATTGGGTAGAATAGGGGTACTTTTTGTGCTTTTTGGGTTTTACAGCAAAATATATGAGAGACTGTGAGAACATCTATAAATTGTTTCTGACTTTTAGTTCAGAATCAATATTAGGCAATGGCAGTAATTTTCATATAATTATATGGGTTGAACCTCTTTTCAAGGGAGTAATATGACTTAAAATGTTTTTCACCTTGGCAACAACTGTTGTACTTTTAGTGTTTCACACAATGACAGCAGGACTTAAAGTTTGGAAGAAGGTCAACTTTTCAGACAGTGATGCCTTGGGGAAACCAGAAATTGTTCCACTTCTCAGTCTGTAATGCTACTGGCATCCCAAATAGTCACAAAGCACTTCAGTGCCTTAGGCTATTTCAAAGTCAGAGCTTCTTCATTCTTATTAAAATACATGTACACTGCTTAATAAGAAATAGCCTTTTAAAGAGAGTATATTATTGTGTATGAGAAATCCCAGTTGTTCTTCTAAAAGCTACTTACATACAGCACCATTTACTAAAACAGATTTCTAAGGCAATCCAACATACTCAAATTTGAAGAAAATATGATAACAGATGAATAATGAACTCACTTTAGCTGTTCTCACAAAATGAAAAAGCATGAAGGCTATCATAGTCCTTAGAAGGAAAAAGTCTGAAGATTGGTATCACTTTCCAAAGTCTATCAATAAATTACTGTATCTTGGAACTCAAGTAAATATATATATACTAATAGATCCCAGCTATTTCACATGAGTTTTGGAAGAGGAGTAATGGTTTTGGAATTGAAACTGAAAAGCAAAACTTAAAACTGAGAGGAGAAAAATCAAAAAGCACCAAACAAACCAAGCAATATTTTGTTTGTCTTACACCTCCCTTTTTTTTCTTTTCTGTGTTGTAAACAAAAGAAAATAATGCATCTTTATTAACCAGTGTTTATCAAACTTAGTTACTGTCCATCTGTTCACAGCTCTTTAACAATATTTTTAGAAAACACTTTTTTTAAAGGACACAAATAATAAACACTGGCAGTTATTCTAATGTTAGATAATTGAGCAGAAAAAATTTTCAAAGCTACATTTGACTCTAATCTGAATCTAGTTCTGAAAAAAAGCATATATGGAACAGGCTTTAATTGTCTCACAGGATGGAAGTCTAAATTATTCTGAATGTATTGACAATCATCTAATATTTACTGAGTTTTTGGGGAAAGGACATGAAGTCTTCTTATGTGTAAGACAGTGAGGTGAGAAAATATACCAAAAATACAATGGGATTCAGTTGAGACTGCATGAAAGAAAATAACCAAATAGCAATAAAAGTACATTTAAAAGAAAGATTCATAAAAATGCCATAGGAAGTTCTATGGTATGTTTTTCCATCATTAGCCCCTAAGATTAAATCAACAGTGCTATAACAATGATGTATTATATATATTTGTTTCCATACTTACAAAAAATCTAAGCCAAAGAGCACAAAAAAGCCAAAACCAAGATTATGAATGACCTGTCATTCATACCATTCTGCCTACTTTGGTCAGAGGGGTAGTTCTTACCTGGTGGGATAACGAAATCCGTAAATTAAAAAAGCCAGAAAAGGTTTTCTTCCCATTGAAGTGCTCAAGTAGATTGAGAAACAATTGAAACATTGTGGTTTCAGACAGAAAACTACTACAAATTGTCATTGTTTCTGCAATTATTGTTGACCATCTAAAATGTAGATCAATGCCTAAAAACTTTAGGGCAGAAGAAAAGCATAAAAACTCCACAGGTATTTTAACTTATTTTAACAAAGTGTCCAGTCAATATGTATAAGCCCAGGTGCAACATGGTGCTTTATATTTAAACATCTAAACATTTGTAAGAATAATAAATTTACGTGATAAATAAATAAAAATTGCATTATGCAGCCTGACCAACCTAGTAGCCTTCTGTGACTGGATGACTACATCAGTGGACAATATATAACAGGTAAAAAAAATGTAATGTTTGACCTTTGTTTAAAAATCTTATTGCAGTTTTCCTGTTAGAGGCTCAAAGCAATGTGGCCTTAACCTCGGACCACAGTCTAATTTAAACTTTACCACATCGCAAGTGTAATTCTGCATTTGTAATTCACAGACTTCATGTTTATTACATACTTGGTTTAAAGACATCAGACTTCTGAAAACTCCAATCTGCCACTGAGACCTCTTGAATACATTTCTTCTAAACAGAAGTCAAACACTGTCACCCAGAGTGTTATGGGCCTGCTGAGACATGTAGCTGCTTCCAACAGAGGGAAAGTGAGTACGAGGTAATTGAAGAGCAAAGTGGCACAGCAAGCAAGGACACAACTCACACCTTAGGTAGTAATAAATTCAGGAGAATTATGCATCCTATAGCAAATGTTGTTTGTGTGAAATATTGAAAAAAAGAGCTTAAACTTTACAATTTTAATGTAAGTACTCTAACATTGGCTGGTTTCAGTTGTGATTTTGAAAAATGGCCTTTTTATTTATGTATTTTATGCCAGGCTGGGTTCATTTTAGTTTCAGTTAATTTGTTCTTGCATGTAACCCTCAAGAATATACAAAAGCTTTAAATAAGAATTTAGACAGACTCAACCATTTCCCAGGGAATTCCTTCAACTTTTTATACAAACTTATTGATTAATCAAACTTTGCTTCATAATGGGTTATCAGGTTATTCTTTTCCATAGTAAATGTCAAAGACATCTAATAGGAATGATGAAACTCAAATTCTACATTTTCCAAGACTTAATCTCCAGTTTTCAAAGACTTCCATTAGAAAAAGATAATTACCTTGGGTAGATTTCAGTAAAAACATCTATGCATGTAAAATTCTTTCAATTCTAATTCTAAATTATTTAGGAAGCCTTATCTGTTACTGAATTCTTATACAATATAAAGTTTATTTTAACAATTGGTTTAGTTGTTAGACAAAAAACAACCTGTTTCATTAACCATAATTAATATTTATTAAATACCTGTCCTTTCAACTGGCTAGGGTTGCTTGAAGTTAAAATATGATATAATTTCCCTCTTCTCTGAATTTTCATTCAGGAATACTGTTCATAAACTATTAATCTGAATTCATCTGAAAAGCTGTAGTGTCACTGAAGGATGGGAATGTAATTGGCATGGAGGGACCTTCATGTAATACTTGTGTCTGCAAAAACAAGATGATTAGAAACAAAGATTTTTGTACAGTAAAGCTGAAGAGGGAGACAGGAATGAATTTTCAGTTTATTTTCCTGTTGATGGAGAGAGTGATGTGAAGTGTTGAACATATCAATGTGCAATATGCTGTAATGATGGGTGGGGAAGGAAAATTGATGCCTGCTGGGACAAGTCTTCAGCATCCTGTGGAACTTGGTCTGAGTTTTTCATCCTTCCTGCATCTCCTTCAGAAACTGCAGAAAGATTTAAGCAAGTTATGTCCTCAGTTTTGTAGGACCTAAATTTTTGCTTCTTTGACATAAACGCGCATCTTTGGGTAAGGAGGGTATCACAAAATATTTTGGCCAGAAGAGCAGTAGGTGCTACAGAAGAGAGTATATTTGCTATTAAAAAGACAAATATTTCCAATTATTTCCAAAATTTTATAAAAACAATTAATATTTATAAAGTTTTATATCCAGTGTCCATTGTTCAGTGATGAAGGGTGTTTACAGCATAATACTTGTGCTGGTGTCTTTCTTTGTTATCAAGTTATCTTGTTTTGACAAAAACAAATAAATAACAAAGTTTATCTCTTATATTTTATTATTGGTGCTTACCTGACATTCTGTAGTAATATATCAGCAATTCACTGGTCCACTGGTAATGTATGAAAGTTAATGTGTAATCAACACACCACGACTTTGATGATAACTTCACGATAATGAATTGCCAAGGCAAAGCCAGCAGGTGCATACTAATTACTGATCATATCGCTGTAGTCTGACTTTCATTGCTGCTTTTAAAAGCAAGGAACTTGCTGAGGGTGATCAAACCGTACTTCTGGTAGAAGGGGAGTTCCTGAGAGGTCAAAATGTGATCTATAACCCTACTGTTACTGCATTTGTACTTTCAAAATCCTATTGTTGACACAGAGCGCCACAAGCAACTCTGCCTTACAGTTATAAAAAAATTTGTATGCAGCAAAAAAACATGAATTTTTCATTCGTGTTTGCCCATTCAAGTGTTAGGTCTGTATTGAAAACTGAAACTCATTCTCAGTGCAGATTTTCATAGGAATTTGTGGTAGATGATATAACAAGGGCAAGCAGCCATAAACTGTGGCTTGGGAAGTTCAGACTGTGCATTTAAAAAATGAAAACAAACAGAAAGAAAACCTGGAGAGGAATGCAGAAACAGGCTGCTCAGGGATTATGCAGTTTATCTCAGTAGAGGTTTTTCACAAGTTGCCTAGGAAAAAAACAAGGCTGAATGACCTAGCACTCAGATTAGCTCCTCCAATGTCCAACCAATTGTTCATAGAATCACAGAATGAGCTGAGTTAGAGGGCACCCAGCCAGGGTCATTGAGTCCAATTCCCAGCTTTTCTATTATTGTGACTGAATAAATACTTTGCAAGACCCTTATCCCATGCATTATCCCCAATAATGACAGAATTTCCTTCTGCTCTAACCACTTAGCATTTACTATGAATATTCTATTCTATTATATTAGTAAAATTATTAATTACCAATTTGCTCATTAGAGATAAGTAGAGAATCAGATACAATATTTCTTTTGCCTTGAAGTGAAATATGAATTGTCACTGCCTTCATTAGGTCATCATATAAATACTATAGTCTAACAAGTGAAAATCTCTATAAAATAAAATTGTTGAGGTGACATTTTATAAGAAACTGAATAAACAAGTAAGCCTTCATAGCAAGTAAATAATTAGGGTTAAAAGAGTTTTAATTTTTTTTATTAAAAAAAACCCAAACAAAATCATCAAAAGGTATTTCAAAAATGCACATTCTATAGCAGGGCATAAAGAGAAGACAGTAAAGATAGTGATTACAACTAAATTATCATGACAGCTTCATTAAATAGTAAGAGCTGGTTTCCTGCATTTGGGGAACACAGTCTTAATAAAGGCATTTCTAAAAGAAATGCAGAGTTCTCTCCAGGACTATGGAGATGAAAACTTGTTTTTCTCTAAAGTCATATCCATAGATATATTATAAATTTTGGAGAGAAAAAAAAAATAAAAGAAAATAAAAAACCCCACACATGCACCAAAAAAACCCAAACCAAACCAAAACAAATTTACTTTTCATTTTCTTAGATAAACAAGGATTTTGAATCTCATTTCAGGTGCCAAGATATGCCCATTCTCATAGGAGGAAATACTATATAGGAAATTCTATGACAGAAGAGGACTCTGGATTCCACTCTATTAAAATCACTTCCTGCTTCCATTTTATTAGTGGGCTATTGAGCATTGCCCTCTCTCCACCCCACCAGACTTGTGTGCCTATTTTATCAGACTTCTAACCAGTCAGTATTAACAGGAATGGAGCAGATTAAGTACAGTGTAAATTATGCTCCAGCTTTTGAAGAGGAAGAAAACCAAGAAATAGTTATTTCAAATGCCGTCAGTAGTCCATTAGAGGGCTGCCAATTCTTTATTTTGCATTAAAATGTTATGTTGTATTTTCCTCCTTTTTTAAATTTGTTTGTTTGAATTAAGACCTCAGTCACATCTCAGAATCTCATTTTATTTTATCATTAAATCTGTTTTCCTCTAATGAAATGCAGGATCTTTTATCTACTGCTGTTTCAAGAATTTTGCTTTCCCACTGTACCTATAAATAGTAATTAAGGATAGCAGGTCATATAAGGAAAGCAGGTGTATAAGATAAACAAGTCTGGCATCTGAAGAAACATTCATTAGGGACAAGTACTCCCTCTTAAGAAATTCTGCCTCATTAAGGCATAATCATGAATGCATCAATAAGGTGACATAACTGATTACTTGTGCATCTGTCTCAGTAATTTTTGTGCTGCTTAGTTCTGCCAGTGGTGGCAAGCAGGAACATATTGCCACTGCATTATAATGTTAGACTGATACTAGTGGAGTCACTATTGGTGATTTCATTTTGATTTAAATGTAGGATCTTATAAAGCTGCCTTATGCAGATGTGGTTGAACTTGATGCACAGATGATTGCTGCTGACACAAAAATGTCTATAAAGGTCATTAACAGTAAAATTTGATTTCTATTGAAGAACATCATTACAATTTGCATGATTAATACTAAAGAGTGGCTGTTGTAGAAGCAGAAGTTTCTAAAAACAGCATCTGCTAAGCGTTGCTTAGCAATACTTATGTGTATTTTAGATGAAAGAATATGTGTTGGGACAAAGTTAAAGGCTATAGTTTTTAAAAAAGAAAATAAAGTTCAGACATGTTGAACTTCAATTAAATTTTAAAGTACATAGACATTCTATTTAATGTGAAAAAAAGTTTGTGGTTGTTAGTGAGACAAGTGATTTCAAGTTGCACGTAAATGAAAGGGAAGGGAAGATAAGACAGCAAGAGCCTATTTGCTTCAAATTACATATAAGTGCAAAGAACAGGAAAATTTTCTCAAAAATATCAGTTTTGTTATTGCCTTCAATAGATCCAAGAAAAACAAAAAATGGTGTAAGGGTTCTAGGGCATCTGTAAGTCATGAGAATTTTGTATGATGAAAGCTAGATGCTGCAAGATGATCAGAAGGCACTTTAGTTTCAGAGACAGGCCCAAGACTGTGAGGATGGCATGCCTAATCGGTTTTGTTGTTGTTGGATTTTTTTGTTTTTTTTTTTAAATTGTTTTAAATCATCATGGAATTGTTGGCCCAGTTCCATAACTGTAAATCTGGTGCCTGTGCATGCAGAAACAGAAATCCAAATCTCACTTGATTTTCTTTCTCAGCCTATATCTGTGGCACTTGGTGGCATGATCTAGTTGAGGTATTAGAACATGGGTTGGACTCGATGATCTTAAAGGTCTCTTCCAACCTAGAAATTCTGTGTTTCTGTGATTCTGTGATATCCCAGAAGTAGTTAAAGACATATTAGTTCCCTCTGTTAGTTTTTTTTTTTTTTTCTGCTTTTTGACTCAGGGACTGAAGACAACTACAGAAATTCTGTGACTTTTTCTGAAAACAGATATTGATCTTGGATTGCTAAGATGGGCTTGTTGGTTACAAGCTTCAGCCTTTGCAGTCATCAGTGTTATACTGGGAAATATTCAAAATGAATTCTAAAATTCAAATAATTAGTGATGGGCCTTGATAGGATACTTCTTTTCTGAAAGTTGAGAAAATAATTAGAAGCAACAGAAAAACTCTAAAAACCTAAATCCTGAAGTTTTATTTCAAAGGATCTGGTTTGTATGATTTTTTCTGAACCCTTGTCTAATCTACATACTACATTCCCAAGATTTAGCGTAGGTTATTCAAAATTTAAAGAAAATTTATTCTTTCTTTTTCCTGCAGTGAACTACCCTTCATAATTGTCTTGTCATTTCACTGTATTATTGAACTTCCTATCAAAAGATTTGATTATAATCTAGATTCTGTACTTACCAGAGACTCACTTTAAAACACTCTTCAGATTTGCTGTCATACAGAGCATAAGCAAGTGAAAGGGGTTATTACAGAATGCTCTTCCATTACAGACAGCTCAGTGAAGGCTTGGGAAATATCCAGCTGCTAATGTGTTTTAAATTGCATACCCTTATATTGTGTGCTTTCTAATATTAAGAAGATTGTTGTCCTCCCTCTTATATTCAGATAAAAGGAATCCATTTAATCTCACATCAGGAATTTTAGCTGTTCAGAACATAATCAGGAATATCCATTTTCTAATCAAACAAAGAAAAAAGGAAAAAAGAAAGGGTTTCATTTGGAGCATAGCAAAAGCATGAAATCTAAATATAGGTGATTTAGGCAATACAGATAAAGACATTTCTACCAAATTGTAATGGCTTCCTTCAGTGTTGTAACTCCTCTTGAGTTCCCCTGTTAAGTGTACCAACAAAGTGCTACCTCAAGTCCTTTTCCCAGAAGTATTAGTAGGCTGTAGCATGTGGTTTTTCCCCATGGATCTCTCTGGCACAGTATGTGAGCCCTTCTGTCTGCCTATTCCCTTCCCATAGTTTCATATTACTAATATCAACTTCCATATTGCTAAATTCTCCAAGACTTTACTTTATATCTCCCATTACAACAACAACAACAACAACAAAAATCAACAGAGTGGAAAGTCTAAGGTGTAAGGAGCCAAGAGGAGCTGAGATCTTCTTCATGGAAGGCAAGTAATGGAAGTAGGAGTGACCTCAATCACACATGGAGCTGAGGTGTTTGAGCATGCCCCAGAACCCAGTAGCTGTGACACAATCCTTGGTGTCATAGGGTAAATAGGTAGCTAAATTATTTCAGTGATATCTTTGGAATGAATTGGAATACAGTAAAAGGAAACATGATGCTTTCACATGAAAAAGTGGAAAATTTGTAAGGATTAGGTGAAATTGTGAGGGACAAAAATAGGTAGGTGTTAAAGAATTTTCTCCACTCTATGGAGAGCAGCAGTCTCAAGCTTTAGGTCCAATAAGGTAATTTATTTGAGTAATACAGCAGTAGAAACGCCTCAAGGTAGGTCTCTCCAGAAATGGATCCTGAACAAAGAAATCCCCATGCAATTCTACCATACAATCTAAATTCCCCACCTCTCTCATTACAGTTCTAACTAGTATGAATGTCTGGGGTCCATTCCTCATTGGATCCTTCATTGCCTCTAGGTGGGCCATTTCTTTTCTTACATTTGATGCTGCAGCTTCTGCTGATGAGTGTAGCAACCTTTCTTGCTTCCTTATCTTCTAGCCCCAATCAGCTCCAAGCCTCCTTTTAAGTGGGCTAGTTAAAAGTTCAACACATCACAGCTTGAAGACTAAGGCTTCAGCACACCTAAATATTAATGCTAAGTTAAGGTAAGGGATTAATATCCTTTATTTTGCTGCAGTACAATTCAGGCAAATAAGAGACTGGACAGTGATTAGAGACCTACTTGCATGATACCTTTAAATGTAGCCACAAAATTTCAGAACTGCTGCTGCCTCTCAAACCATTCACAAATCACTTAAATCATCACAATGTTGTCTGTGTCATGATATAATACACTGTATGCTGAAAAATAAGAATATATATTTGTACACGAAAGGTGAATGAAGAAATACATGAGAAGATCGGGGGGAGGGGGGGCTGTGTTTATGCCTAAACATAATTTACAGCTTCAATTGTTTCTCCATCTTTGCACTTTTAAATACCTATGGATATGGTTTAGTTATTGTCATGTGTATTACTGAATGTTGCTTTTTATACTGTTAATATTTTGGCATGTTATCCACTGACAAGCAGGTTATAAATCAGTTGGAAAATATGGGCATTACTTGGCAATACGAGAATTTTTATCACATTTTAAAGATGGGTCAGTTAGGCTCTGAGTAAATTATTTAGAAAAGTTCAACCTATTCAACCAATTGAGTAAATCTAAGAGAAAACTAAGAGGTGAGGCCATAATCACAGCCTGTAAAAGCCTACAGAATGAATGAAAATAGAAATAGCAAGCTCTTTGTGCCAGTTCACAAGCATATTACATGATCCTATCACTTCAACCTAAGCAAGATAAATTCAGACTTGGCAGACAAATTTAACTGCACTTTCCAAGCCATTGCAATAACATCTCAAAAATTCTGCTGCTTTCTCTCTTGCTGGGAACATTTATATCAAGAGCATTTAACTAAAGCATGCTTTAGTTTAGCACCAGCTGCAGGACTGATAAGTTATATCAGGAATTTCATTAGGCCCCCATTAAGCCAGAGATCAAACTGCAAGATTATGGCAGTTGATTCAAGTCTGGAGTTTATGAAGGATGTGACAAGGAAAAGAGGTGTCTGCTTCCATACAGCCTTCCGCACCACTCAAGAGCACTGAACCTATTGCTAGCCTTTAATAAGATTAAGATTTGTATTTGCTGCTAAAAGTCTCCCAGTGACATGTTTATTAATGTATGCTGGAAAAAATAAAACCTCTTTCTTTAACACCTGTTCCTCCTGTTCAGTGCAAGAGCTCTTCCACAGGTGATTTGATCTTCTATAGTGACAGAAAAATTTTCATCAATTAATAGATACTTAGCATTAGTGCTTGTTGATTTACATTTAGTAATTTGGTGTACTGATTTTAGACAATAGGCTAAGTATAATAGTTTTAATTGTATCTTTCTTATATTCACTTTAAATATAGTTAAAGTATAAGGGAGAAATACCTGTATCTTCAGATTAATTATTCCTTGGCAATTCTTTAACTAATTATAAGTGACATATTGAAATGCATTTAATTTCTAGTTCAAAAGGATTTTGAGGATAATTCCATAAACTGCATACTTCCAGGTTGATCTTTTGACTGTACCACTCTGCATCTGACGTGAGGAATCTCTTCCAGGCTTCTCAGTTTGAAAGTCTCACATCTTAAAACAAGAGATGTTCTGAAACGTAGAAGTAGAGCTTTGCTTTCTATCTAAATACCCTAAAATTAGATATGGCCAAGGAACCAAAATTTCTGAGTACTTCCAGCATGAAGATTAATCAACCATGTATAATCACATGGATTAGTTCTTGTTCTCTCACTTGCAAGTAAATTACTCCGTGTCAAGCAGGCATTTATGGCATCAGTCCCAGCTCTGATATGTTGCTTTTTCCTGGAAGAGATCCAGGTGTAATTCAGAAACAATAGTTAGTCTTTAATCTACAAGAAAAATTATACAATCATTCAGGAGAGGCTAATCTTGCTTCTTAAGGTAAGAAATCAGTGTTCTTGAAGGGAGTGGCAGTCTGTACATTTCAACGCTAACATTAAGTGTACAGCAGCTCACTAATGGAGGAGCTCAGAGCGGAAACCCAGTTCCATGTCCCCTCTCCTCCCTCCTCATGATCAGGTTCTACCACCTTCTTTCTTGTGCCCTTCTTCTGAAAAAGCTTTTTTATCTCAAAATATTTAACAATTTATTCTGCACATTCTATGATATGAAAAATTATCTCAGATTAGCCTTCACAATTGGAAGATTTTTCAGACTCAGCATCATAATTCTATTTTCTGATGTGCTTATACCTGCAAGAACAAATAATTTTGTATGACATAAGCATCATGCTGAGTATGTGCTATGTTCATTTTTATTGAAGTGTATAAAAGGTATAACTTTTCTTAAAATACTAGCAAGTCTATTATAAATATATTTTCTTGTGATTTAGGTGCTCAAAAAATTCGACTATCATTAATTTTGACAGATGAGTCTGTACCATTACATTATTTTACAAAGCCACTCTTCTTGTTTCTTGAGTAAAAGAAAAAAGAAAATCAACAAAAACCCCCACATTTTTCTACAGACTAAATTCATGTTTTATAAGATTATTTGTTTGCATTCTCTTTTATTTGGACTTGCTAAAGAGCTAATGTATAGCAAAGGACCTTATTGTTAGAAACTAGGAATAATATTTTTAAAGCAAGGATAGTTGAGTACTGTATTAGACTGACTTTGAAACCTGCTTCAGGAGAGTTTATTTTTAATACCATTATATATATATAATAGATATATTATGTTATTACTATTACTATATTATAAATAAAGCTTTTTCTACATTCTAGATGAGGTTCTAGAATGTAGAAAAAGTTTTATTTCAGGAAGAAACATTACATTTTTGCTTACATATAACGATAATAAATACTAAAATCCATTAAGCATAGCTTTTCATTACTGATTATTTTTCTTGGAGAGTGGGAAATTCCTGAACATATGTAGGTTTTTGGTGTTGTAGTAGCGTTACATGTATATATATTTATGTATGTGTAGATATATGTAAGATAGCTAAATTATGAAAAAAGTGAAAATCAGGTTTGCAATGAATGAGCTAATGCTGCATTCAAATCTGCAAAAATCAGATTTTGTTAACAATAGATTCAGTATTTAGGAGCTGAAGCTCCACTGTGATCAAAAGTAAGAGTGTGAACAATCCCTTGCAATTTTTTTCCTGTTATGTTTTCTCTTACACTGTTTAGGTTTTGACAAGTCAACAAACATACCTAAGGATTAAGGGATAATTAGTGTTGCATATTAAAATTTCATCACAGTCATTGATATTGAATTTTCCACTGCTGTCTAGACAAACCGTAGCAATTGGAACCTAAAAATGTAAATGTTTTTTAACATAATCTGAGAAAACTCCAAGGTGTTTTTTAACTGCACTGAGGAAAGAGGAAACTATAGTAGCCAGCTGAAATGCTTTGCAACAATGACAATAAATCATTGAGAAGAAGAAATAAGTGAAGCAACTTCTGACGTCATTTTCAAATGGCAGCAATGAAGTGGAAAATTGCAATGCTATGTAGAAGAACGTTTAATAGCACTGCAATAAATCATTCACTGAATACTATCACAGTTTAAATTAAAATAATTTATAATTAAGTTTAAGGACCTTTGAACATATTATTTTTGATATGACTCCTACTAATGTTATTCCACTGCCTGTTAGCATAAAAGAACATGCTAAAGATCTGATCCTTAAAAAGGATCCTATATAGTAGGCTTCAGATGTAATTTTCAATAACTGCATCAATTTCTTATCCTGAGAAGAACTCAGCTATGACACTTTTTACAGACGTGAGTAATTTTGACATTTTCCTAAGTTTACTTACAAGAAGAATAGTTTAGGTAGAAATACATACAAATTTAAAGTAAGTTAAAATAACTTCTGAAATATTACTGCTTTGGTCAACTCCAATGTGGTAGTAACAGGATTATTATTAACAAATTAGCAACTTGCAAACTTAAACAGTTTTTCATTAGATTAAAAAACATTAAAACAAACAACTAACATTTGTTCTTTTTTTTTCCTCCATTTTCTTTAAATAAAACATTGTATATATTAATTATTTTGCTATCTCCTGTATCAAGAAAGATGTCAGTAAGGCACAAGAGTAAAATCATAGTGCCAGCACTGAATATGAAGTATATACTGGAATAAAATTTGGAAATTCTTAATACATATTTAAAATTTTGCAAAGTATCCTTGAGAAAAGAAATATTGTGGAAAGAATTTAATGTCTTTCCAATTCTGCAAAAATCAAAATAGGTAAATAAATTGGTATTCTTCTGTGTAAACAGAACAACCATCTGTAATATTCTTCATAAAGATATCTCATAGTTTGAACACATGCTAATATAGAGCTATAATACATGATAATAATTATGTATTTCGATATCACCCTTAATGTTTATAACAGCTATAGTCATTATATGTGTGTAATGGATATGCATACCCACAGCTAGAATGTAGAAAAAGCTTTATTTCAGGAAGAAACATTACATTTTTGCTTACATATAAAATGATAAATACTAAAATCCAGTTAGCATAGTTTTTCATTACTGATTTTTTTTCGTGAAGAGTGGGAAATTCCTGAACATACATATATGTTTTTGCATTAGATTTCCAAATATTAATTCAATGCCTTTTCAACTTATGAAAACAAGATTTTTCTTAACTTCTCTCAAAATAAAGCAGAGCACAATTTCTTTATCATTCTAAAGTACTTAGAATAACCTTTTTTGGGTATTTTGATGTAGAGTTCAATCTTAGCATGTTTGGAAGTCTAGCCGTTGACAAATTGGGCATGTATGATAAATTAGCAACTTGCAAACTTAATTTTTCATTAGAATAAGAAGCATAGAAACAAACTACCAACATTTATCCCTTTCTGTATGTCCATTTTCTTAGAATAAAACATTGTATATATTAAATATTTTTCTATCTCCTGTATCAAGGAAGATGTCAGAACAGTTTTAAATCACTGGCAGCCAATTGATTTGTAATTTATTTCATGCTGAATATTAAAAGGCAAAAGGAAAAATTAAATAATGATAATGATAATGATAATGATTGGTATGTGGAATATTGCAGCAAAAACACTGTCTACAAGTCACCCAAGTGTTCGCTGGAAGCTGGATAGGCTTTTCACTGACTGGATGAGCCACCCAGCTGCCAATACAAATTTTTACTTTGGACAATGCTGGTCTGTAGTCATTGCATTTCTTTTAAACCGTTCTTTACCTTAGTCCTTAAATTTGATCAAGTCTTATGGCTTCTAGCTTTGTTGACCAGAACATCAAGAGTAAATAGAAATATTTTTCTTTTGATTATTTCCACCCCCCCCCCCAAAAAAATCCCATTACAAATAATAATGGGAAAAACCCCCAGATATATTGATATATTTCAAGCATGCATTCTTTCATGTTGGAATTTTTTTATTTTTGAAAAATAACTTCCAGCAATTGTTAATATTCTTTTGTATTCTCATGCAAATCCTGAAAAAAAAAATAGTTCCATGAAGCTTTGTTTATTGAATTTTTTCCTGTTTACGGGGGAGCAGATGTGCTCCCTCTTGCCTACAGGAATGACTTGAAGAAAATAGTTGCATATTCAGAGTAGCTCCCAGCTCCTAAGGCAAAACATAGATGATTCATCTTTCCTACAAGAAAACAGCAATTGTATGAAATATTCACAGAGTATAGCTACAGCGCTTACAAAGGTGTTCCAAGCCACTAAAGGGACAAACAACTTATCTCAGAAGAATCAAAATGAAATTTTAAAAAGACATAACCCACAAGAGCTAAATGTAAACCACCTACTCCAGTGAGTAGATAAAGTGCACCCTCAATGTTCAATAAGACTTTTAAGGAAATCCAATGAAGTTCTGACATTTGAATCTTTCCTTCTCTTGCTCTTGAACTTTCCTTTTTTAAACTATTTTTTAACTGCAAATTTGGATCTATTAATAAATTAGTACATTTGTATCTGCATGTATGTGTGTGTTTATATACATTCATAAATGCAGATTAATGTTCTATAAACATGTGTATCGAGGTATATTTGTTGTAAGTTTGCATACACTTACTTCATTACTTTGTTTCCCAGGCCTTTATATCAATTCAAATCTCTCTTCCCATGTAACCTTCCCTAGATGTACAACCAGAGAGAAAAATGTCCTTTGACTGCACATGTGTGCAAGTCATTTCCCCTTTTTTTACTCTTTGATGTGACTGAACTGAATGTTGCCTGGTGAAAATATCCTGGATGTGTTCACTCCTGCCCAGCTGTAGAATGGCCACAAAGTAAAGTGAAGGCATGGATCGTCTGGATCATCTGTGGATCTTTTGTGCTTTATGCTGTAAAGAGTCTTTGTTCTTTGTTCTGTAATGAGCTTAAAAAATAATCCAGAATACTCAGAAGATTTATATTGCATTAAATCCGTGTTTCATTTTCTTAGATTTATATGGGGATGCCATCACAGATGACCTAATGAAGATTTTCTATGACATTCCACTGTTGTAAAATGAGGTAACAGACAAAAACATGAATTTGTTACAGAAACTTGCTACATGTCTAGGAGGCAAAACAGCTTTTCACAAAGGGCAGTGGAAATCTCAGGCATGTTTTTGTGTGTGATGTGCTAAAGGTATAAAAACTGTGCTTGTGTAGCCTCTTATAAAGCAAAGCATGAAAGATGATCTTGCCGATGAACCATTAATCAGAAGAAATTTTCTACTTCCCACTTGTCACCCTACACCATTAAATAAAAGAGATTTGTAAAGAAAGGGAACTTTTTTTGTTGTCTGCACCAGAAAGGAAGTTATAAGGATATTTAATTAGTAATTGTTTACAAAGAATTTAAGATGCTTGGAAGAGAAGTGCTAGCATGATCATAATTATAGGGGTTTTTTTATTGTTGGGCAATGTAACTATGATGTCTGCACAGTCTTTCAAATGAGCAGGCTACAGAAATATTGAATTCTGAGACTTTTTTTTCTTACTAGTGTTAGACATCAATAAGGCTGAATTTTTGTTTCAGTTTTATGTCATTAACAAATAATTTCTCAGAGTAACCTTGGCACTCAGGACCATGACTAACCTTTGCTGAGATTTCCTGATATTTATTTTCTGTAATCCATGAGCATTTTATTATTTCATCTTTTTCTACAAAAATATGTTTGTATGCATTATGGAAATATTTGTCAGGACCTGAAGCTTTTTTAGACAAAGATTTAGTCTTGAAATAACTTAACTGTCAAATGTGGCTTCTTATAAAACAAAAAGAAGAAAACAGATGCATAATATAATATGATATTACCTTTTCTTTTTCCTTTTTTTTTCATATCAGAATCAATATGTAGAAATTTTATTTGAGATGTGTATTAAATTATCCCAATTATGAGCTGCATTCTGGGATACCTTGAACTCTAAATAGCTCATTGCAGATGCCTAACCTTAAGCACAGCATGTAATGCTATGATTTAGGGTTTTTGAATTCTGATATAATAAGGTTATCAATATCTCCCTTATGAGTAATTGGAATATTTTTAAAGATAACTCATCCCAACCAGCCTGAGTGTGCCTGGCCCTTTAGCCACAAAACTTTTCAAAGAAGGGTGATAACTCTTTGTAAGAACTTATATTTAAAAAAATTCAATGAGAATAACACTGTTTTTTGCATAAAGCATTATTTTAAAGTTCAACCTCAGGAAAACAGAGGTTGGAGAAGGAGATTGCACCAGTTCTTTTCTCCCTCTATAAGATACCATCACCTTTAGATATCTGCTAGTCTGATTCACATAAAAAAACCACTATCCATCTCTTTAAAGAAAGTTTTGCACTATGAAGAAAATAAATCAAGTTCAATAAAGAAACTGAAGTCAGATTTAGAGAAAGGATGAAGGAAATGTTGCATGCTGGCTAGAAAGTAGGACACTGTTACAGAGAGGTTTAGGAAACCAAGGTTCAAGTTTCTGCACTAAAACTCTTTCTGTGTTTTATCCAGATTAATGGCAAAACTGGGATGCATGTGATGCAAATGGAGAAAAATCTCTGTACACCTGTAGACATGCAAGATGGAAAATTTTGAAGAAGTTAATCAGAACTTTTTAAGAGTTTCATTTATACACCTAGAACATAGACCATAGACTTAAATTAGTAACATAAGAACAAAACAGTTTTAGAGCATTTTAATAATATCATGAGGCCACTATATAAAAACAGAATTAATTTTTCTCCAAGGGAGATTTCTAGTTTTATTTTTGTGTTGAGTGCTACCAAACAAGATTAAAAGCCATTCTTTCAAAAAATAGAAAATCTGGTGAAACAAAAGTGAGACCATATATACTACATATTCCAAAAATATTGAACTCTTTCATTTCTATGTTAAAAATCTTATATTAAATATTAAAATTATAAAATATTATCAATTCCACATATTTCATGGCCTGAAAGACAATATTCAGTGAATTAAATTATGAGAATAAAATGTTAACCCTATGTTTTCACTTAGACTAAAACCTTTCAGTAGTAAGTTGTGGGTAAGTAAAGAATATTTTAATTTTATCTTCTGAATATTTTATGGAAAATTTCTCAACTTGACTTTCAAGAGTAATTTTATTCTGGTTACACCTAGACAGCAGGTATCATGGAATTTTGATTTATTACAGTTCCCTCATTATTTACTTCTTTCCGTAGCTGCTACTTTTCCTCATCCACTGAACAAAATGTAATAGTACTATATAGTTCCACATTGTAAACTTGATTCACAGTTATCGACTACCTATTAACTGTTAAGCATTACACCTAGTTACAGGGAATTAAAATGAAAGGTTAAAATACTAATCTGTATAAGAACTATAAATTTGTAGAACCTAATACTTGGTTCTTCTGCTTATGGTTTCCAGCCTTTGGGATGAATATAAACTTCATGTACTTGATGCATAAAACTAAGACAAGATCACAATTTTTCATGTAAATCGAAAAAAAAGGTCAAGAAATTGTGTGGAATAACTGATTACAGGATACAAGAAAAAGAAAGAGGCCCAAACAATAAGCAATATGGTTATGCTTGAAAAGCCTAAATGTCAAAACTGCAGTGTTAACTGAAAGTCTGCACATTCATATGCAGATTTTATCAGTTCAGCATAAATTCATTCTTACTGAAAATAAAAATAGGGTCACAGAGGAAACAGACAATGAAACATAATAATAAAGGTAAATTAGAAAACAAGACAAATTTGTTTCTATCTCCTAAAAATAACAAAAAAAACCCCCAAAAAACAAAGAGAACTTGCAATATACAGATAAATGAAAGGTTGATAAATCAGGAAAAAAAAATAGAAGGCAAAGTGAACATGTAGAAAATATCCAGTTAGGCAATATCACAGCTAAGACAAAGCACAGAAGATCTTTGTCGCCTTCTGTATTTCTTGACTTCACTATCACAATGACCACATAAAGGTTGGTATAACTATAAGGCAAACCTGCACTGATGTGCAAATGGAGATCAGTCCTGAAATAAGCTCCCTACCCATTTCCCAAATGTCACCAATATGGTTTTGGGTGGTATTTTTTGTTGTTTGTTTTTTTTTTTAATTCATAATTCTTCATTTAGTTCTCTAGGACTAGCATTATAAGCCCATTTCAGACAGTGCCTAAGCTGATGGTCATGCTTTTCAATGACCTGATAAGAACTTATCTGAGAGATAGAATTGCTTCAGATGTCTCTTATCTAAATTTTTAATGGGGTTGTTTTGTTTGGTTTGTTTTTTTCTGATTTTGTTCTTACATGATATCTGATGTAAAAAAATACATCTCTATTTGGACAAACATCTCCCTGTCCTTATTCTTCTCCAAGCAAGTGTCTTCAGAGACTGTTTAGATATTCTCCCCATTTTCATTTAGGACCACAAATGGATCTTTAAGTGCCATCGGGACAGTGTAAAGAACTTTTTTTTTTTTTTTTCTGTAAACATCCACAGCAAAGATCATCTTTCTAAAGCACATCTAGAGTTTAAAAGGCAATGCAGTGTTATGTAGTGAACCGATTATTGCAATTTATTAAAATTTGAGGTCATAAGGATTTCATTTCACCAATGGCTAACTGTAGGATCTCAAATAAATAAGTTAGACTTTGGACCCAGATAATATTAAAAAAAAAGACAAATGAGTCATCTTCAGCTCTGAAATTCCCAAAAAATTAAAACAATTACAAAATCACTGAATTGTGGCTTAGGTGTAGAAACTCTAGCTTCAAAACTCTCAGACGTTGTAAAACTGAACTTTAACATAAAATATATATTTATTGAGGTAATACAGACTTAGAGGATTGCTGAAAATAAATGCCATATAGATTAACATAGAAAATGCAATATAGAAGATGCAATATAGATTAACATATTTTCTGTGGCTCTGAATTATTTTAATTAATGAAGGAAGAAAAAGGTAGTAATTTCTCTGAAAAAAGCAAAATGCAGGCACTTTGAAATAAAGCAAAAATGCGCAGGAAATAATTTTGTGACTGTTATTTTCTAGTCAGTGGAAGGACATTTCCATAGGTTCAGATTCATAGCCTGTTGTTTTGTAGAAGTGTTGGGGGATTCAGAGAATAGAATAGACCAAAAGATCTACTGTCAGGTTCCTCAGGGAAGGAAACAGCATTTCAAAGAGCAGAAAAATAAGTAGTCTTTCATTTGAAAGGGTGATGGGCTGATTGCAAAAATCATTATATAAATCTTTGACCTTTGCTGAGAGGGTTAAATCCAGATTGTTGGAGTCTAATCCCAGCCTACAACTAAACCTCACACAACTTCTTGCTCACTCACCTGCTGAGATGGTGAGATGGGGAGAGAATTGGTACAATAAAAGTAAGAAAATTCAGCAGTTGAGATAAAGACAATCTAGTAGGTAAAGCACAAGCCATGCACACAAGCAAAGAAAAACAAGGAATTTAGGCAAAAATAAGGAACTCATTAATCATTTTACATGGGCAGACAGGTGTGCTACCTCCAGGAAAGAGCAGTTACTTGGGAAGACAAACATCATCACTAAAAATGTCCCCTCCTTTCTTCTTTTTCTCCACTTTTGTATGCTGAGCACCATGACATATGGTATGAAATATCCCTTGGGTCAGTTGGAGTCAACTCTCCTGGCTGTGTCCCCTCTCTGCTGTGCACTGGTGTGGCAATGTGAGAGGTAAAGAGGCTTTGATGGTATGTAGGCATTTCTCAGTAGTAACAAAACACCAGTGTCTTATCAACGCGACTTCAGCACAAATCCAAATCATAGCCTCATACTAGCTACTGCAAGGAACATTACACAGAATCACACAGAATCCCTGTGTTGGAAGAGACCTACAAGATCATCAAGTCCAACCTAGCCCTAACACCTCAACTAGACCATGGCACCAAGTGCCTCATCCAGTCTTTTTTTAAATAAATCCAGAGATGGTGACTCCGCCACTTCCCCGGGCAGACCATTCCATACTTTATCACTCTTCCTGTAAAAAACTTTTTCCTAATATTCAACCTATATTTCCCTTGGTGGAGCTTAAGACTGCTCTATTAACTCTACCACGGCCAACCCAGCGCAGATGGGCAAACAGCATAGATCTTTCTGGTTTTAAATACTGTGAGCTTCAAAACATCTTTCTGTTTCATTTGTTATGTAGACATGCCTCTCTTCATTTTCCCCAGCAAAAACCATTGGTTTTTTTCTAGACCAAAAGCTGTCTAGTCTTGAGTAAACTGCATTTGTACTATAATTTCAGGGATGACGGAGTCCCTGTTTCAGTTTTTGATTGTGGAGATGTCTACAGAAATGTAGCTACATGCTGTGAGAGTCTGTCCGAAATATCCTTCATCTGCCTCATGATTGTCATTGGGGGACCACTGAAGAGAAGACCCCCCTGTCTAAAATCTCTGGCTCTGAAGAAGAAAGTCACACGCCAAAGGCCCTGAGACCTGAGAGCACAGTGTTAAGTTATTGTTTTCACAGGTGTGTTTGCCGTATGCTACACTGAGAAGAAGGGGCACCATGCCCTTTTCGCAACAATAGCCTTGGAAGCTGTCCCATCTCTCGGCCTGGCTGGACTTCTCCTGAGTTCAGGTGGTCCTCAACAGAAGACCCTCACCTGCTTTACAACCACTGTGACAGACAGACTGAGATGTAAGAAGCCTCTCCATCAAGGACTGAGACATGAAACCCCCATGTGAAAAGGCCCCTCTGCTCCTTCCAAGGACTGGGACTGAAACCCCCAAGCTGGGAGAGGTGTGTGGGGGAGGCAAGCTGACCAAACCAAGATGTTTGCCTGCAGGTATGATCACTGGACCACGAAAACAATCGCTCTCATTTACTGCTGAGAACACGGACTACCTGTTACATCTATTCCTTATTGTATATGTTTCCCCCCCCTCACAATTTTCAGTAGAATTATCATAATAAAAACCTCTGAGTTGGCTAGAGATTTTGAAATCTCCCTGACGTAACAGGCGGATCCTCGACTGGACTGGACTAAAGAACTTCGTCTCTACATTTGGTAGCTATATCCCCTCTTTCTTTCTCTCTCTCTTTTCTCTATCTTTTTCTCTGCCTTAATCCCTCTATCACATTTTGCTGTAGTCATTCAATAAAGGTGTATTTGTTTTGATTAACATTGCAAACCCCCTTGTACTGTGTCGGTTTTTTTCACCCTGAGATCACCCCTACGAACCTTCACAACATCCGTTCACTAGGACGGATCGTGACAAATGCGAAAGATCATAGGTTTCTGTGTTAGAGCATCTGAGCTCAACTTCAAGGCACATGAAACAGAAAAGCAGAAGTCAGGTTAAAAATATAAGAGCAAATAAGTGAACTGAAAGTGATGCCATGCATGCATTTTGGGAAGAAGTACTCCAGTGCAGTTAAGTATCTTTGAAATTCCTGGTGGCATGATCTATTTAACTGTCCAGATGCTGCTTCTCACTTGTTCACTCCTTGTTTAAAAATTGCTATTTATACACAGTCATGAACTGAAGAGTAGAGTATGGAGTAAGTAGGGTCATACATTTCTAGGAAGCAGGTAGTCTGGAAATAATTTATCAATGTTTCTCCTATCTTGCCTTTTACCTTATTAGATTTCTCACTGCCAGAAAGAGCAACCTTGAAACTACTCTCAACCTCACAAGTTCACGTAACTGCACCTAAGATAGGTTTATTCTCCTTATTAGTATGAACATGCTCACAGATATGTAAAGACACCCAGTGTTTACTTCCACAGACCTGAAATCTACCTTTTCTCCACATTGAATAAAGACTGCAAAATGCAGAGATTGCGTGTGTACTCTGTACTCTTGTACAAAGAGTACACATGCAACTCTGCATCAGAGAGTATGATTTCTTCAGTGAGAGAAGACAATTATTTAAATTATAAATGGCAATTACTCTGACAGAAGAAGAATAATTTTAAGTAAAACAAGCATTCATAAAATGGCATGACTATGCTTTTCTTCAGTTATGTGGTGATAATTTCTTCTGGAAATACCCCTGCTAAACACTGGAAATTTTTTGAGGAATACAGTATACAATTTAATATGAGTAAGCTGCAGGTCTGAATATCTTCTGGGTAAGTGCTGGACAGATAAGGACCTAGCAAGCTTCTATGTCAATATGAGAGTTAGTTAATTTTTTTCTCGTAAAAGCTATCACATACAGCCAAAGAGTTCTTCAACTAAATACAGAAGAAAAATAGCCAAGAATTAAGATAGCTACTATCGGTGATATTTTTGCCCAACATCCAGGAGGAATGATGAGGAGGACTCCATCTTATCAGAAGGCTAATTAATTACTTTATTATACTAGATTATTTTATATTATATTACACTATGTTACATTACATCTAAACTGAATCTGCCAAGCACTCAACTGCACTCCACTGCACAGCATCTTGTGACTGTCAGCTGACAGTCCCAACACATACACACATGGATTCAATTGGTCAGTGAATCAAAATGCTCACACCAGAATCCAGTTACCAATTCCCTTCAGGTAAACAATCTTCCACAATGTATTCCACTTGTGAACAACACAGGAGCAGTAAATGAGATAAGAATTGTTTTTTCTTTCTTTGAGGTTCAGAGAATGTGAATCCCAGAAATATCCTTGGGAAGTTGTGCCTTGCTTTTCTCTAAGAGAAATGCGGCTACAATCTACCTTGTGAAAACTCTGCATTTTGAGAAAAAATGTGTATGTTTGATTTGCATTTCCAGTTTAGCTAGACACTGAAGAAGACAGATGGCTGTATTAACATTTCATTACTAATATTGTTATTTCCTGGTATGTAGAGTCAGTCTTCATACATCATTTGTAATGTACGAAAAGAGAAATTACATTTACCAGAATAAATGTATGGGATCATACTGCTTTGTATCTGCACTAAGAGGGCAACTTCAGAAACTTTCACCTTTCCATATTAAAGTTATTAGCTGTCAGTTCCTATTAGGTATTGTGAACAATTAATGGTGTCCAAACTGAGTAATCGTTTGTATCAAGGATTGGAGGCCTCATCTGATGGTTATTTTCAAAGAAGTTAAAATTCAGTTTCAATATATTTTATCACCTTTCTGTTGTTTCCCTACCCCAAATGTCACTAATTTCACAGAGGCCATCACAGCGTGTTTGTCCACAGTTTGCAGAGAAGGCTAAACTGTGCTATAGTGTAATGTGGATAATGTGATCAACTTCTCTTTCAGAATTTAAACAGGTCAATAGGAACCACAAAGACAACTCCTGCCATTACTAGGAGGGATATAGAGAGGATTGGGAAAAATCAAAAGAGAAAAGTTATGATCAATGGCTCTGTGTCCAGGTAGAGGCTGGTGATGAATTATGTCCCTCAGGACTCTGTCTTGAGTGGGCACTGTTCAATACCTTCATCAGTGAGACAGAGAGTGAGATTGAGTTCCCCCTCTGCGAGTCTGCCAATGACACGAAGCTGAGCAATTCAGTAGACACAACACAAGGATGGGATGCCATCCAGTGGGAGAAGTGGGCCCACAAGAACATCATGAAGCTCAACAAGTTCAAGTGTCATGTGCTGCACCTGGGTCAAGGGAATCCCAGTTATGAGTACAGACTTGGAGAAAAGCTCACTGAGATCATTTCTCCAGAGGACTTGGGGATACTGGTGGATGAAAATTTGGATATTAGCCAACAGCATGCACTCACAGCCAAGAAGGCCAGTCACATCCTGAGCTGCATCAAAAGAGGGGTAGCCAGCAGGTCAAAGGAGGAGATTCTCTACTACTATGGCCCACAGAGCTCCCATTGGAGTAATGTGTCCAGCCCTGGAGTCCTCAGCACAAGGAAGACGTGGAACTTCTAGATTGGGTCCAGAAGAGGGTCACAAAGACAATCTGAAGGCTGGAGCATCTCCTGTGAAGACAGTCAGAGAGAGTTGGACTTGTTCAGCTTGGAGAAGGATATGAGGATATCTTACAGCAGCCTTTCAGTACCTGAAGGGACCCTATAAGTGAGCTGGAGAGGAGTTATTTCCAATGATATATAGTGAAAGAACAAGGAGAAATGTTTTTAAAATAAAAAAGGAGATATTTAGATTAGATGTTAGGAAGATACTTTTTACTGTGAGAGTAGTGAGGCACTGAAACAGGCTTCCTAGAGAAGTTGTGACTGGCTCATCCAAGGAAGTACTCAAGGCCAGTTGGGATGAAACCTCAAGCAATCTGATTTAGTGGGTGGCATTCCTACCCATGTCAAGGGGGTTGGAACAAGATAACATTTAAGATACCTTCTATCTCAATTCTATAATTCTTCTATTGCATAATTATATGATTATTCAATTTGTAGTTCTTGTTGAACTGTATGAGATTTTACAATATCCTTTTCTACAACCTCTCAAGATCTGTCTGAACGGCAGTACCACCATTGGTGAATCACTTTTTCCAGATTTGTGTCATTGCAGCATTTCTGAAAGTGTATTTTGTCCCATCACTCCATCATAAGAGATGTTGTCCATAGCAAAATTCCCTGGCAGTGTGTTCTCTTTATTGACACATGAGTAGGAAAAAACTCAAAAAAAATAAAAGGTAATCTACCACATGCCTGACAAGCCTGTCATTTTGATGACTAAATGTATCTTATGAAGGAAATAATTTTTGTAGCTGTTGGGTTTCTTAGAGGGAAAATAAAGCTGTCCACCTCATGTCTTTTAATCAGATGTTACTTAGTGAACTTTGCTAAGCTAGCTACTCAGAGTCTGGCATTCTCTTTCTAATTAAAAATGGTATCCCCCTGAGTTTAGTGGAAATCTTGTTAAGATTAAATTTTCAACGGTTGTCTGTTTCTGTTGCTGACTGTATTTTAGAGAGTGTCAAAATGCTTACCATCTTGGAGCAACTATTTGTAGACAGATTTAGAGGGAACAGCTGCAGGTAACAATCAATCATATTTGGTTCAGTGACAGAATTTAATTAGCTGACAACAAAGTGAAATAGGCTATAAAATAAATTAATTGTTATTCATGTACAAATACATTTCCTTTTCAGGTCTTTATATAACATGTAAGAGACAAGTGAAAGATCAGCATATAATGATGATCCATGACTGACTCCAAAATGAGAGGTAGAGGTATCACCTCTCCCCTCTGTCTGTTGCCAGGATTCTTGCTTTGCAATCAGTGATATGCAGCTTCTTTCGTCACCAAAATAATTTTTTGCTTCTTTATGCTTGGTGCCTTGTGTGACATACATGCTTTATCTATTGATTTTTACTGTAAGATGGGTCAGTTGGTTACTGATAAACATAATCCTTGATGAATGCAAGTCTTGTCTCAACATGAAAGAAAAGTGGGTCAGATATTCTCCCACGGCTGGAATAGTGACTTAAGAAAGACAATTAAAATAGTGAAATATCAATTTCTTGGCATTTTACTATCTAGTTGAGTATACACTTGTGTTGGATTCTTTAGACTCTTGGAGAAATGGGAAAAGTGAAAATCCCTAGAAAACAGCACTCTGAAGAAAAAATGGCTATGATTGGAAAAAATTATATCCATTGTAGCAAAGGACAAACAAGGTTTTACTTTTACATTTTGTCCAGAAGACATAATGAATTAGACTTCTCATGGGGTGGTATCAGAGAACAAATTTCGTGCTATATCCAACAGTGGAATACTGAGTTGAACTCAATTTTAGCAAACAGTTTTCACATGTTGTAATAAGATTTTAATCTGTTTTTGAGTTATAGATTGCTGTGAAAGTAGCCGTTCTGAATGACTCTTCACAAAGTTAGTCCACTCTGTAGAAAAACAATAAATTGCATTCTACAGACTGCATCATATGTTTCAGCAAAAAAAGTTCCGTCTCTGGCCCAACAAACCATTATGCTGTGGCTCCCACCAAGGCCTAAAATGTATAAGAAAACATTAAGTGGTTCAGCCACATCATGCTTCTGGTAATTTTTTGTTGTTAATTCACTGACTAGAGGTAGCATGTTTCTGTCTAGAATTCCCTTAATGGAAGTATGTGCACTATGTCGTTCTTCCCACGTGTACGACCTCATTTCCCAGAGTTTTTAGCCTTCCTTTCTCACTTCTGTGATAACAGTGAAATGCACAATAGCTCTGACCATGTAGGGAAGGTCTAGATGTGACCAGAATGCATATGATTTAGGAATTACCTTTTCCCAGGTGCATGAAAGATGAGTCAAAGTTCCAAAATGGATCTTGGGGTATAGACAGTTTTACCAGGTGAATATGCACACATACATTTTTGTGGAAGGAGAAAATGCATGGGAATATATATATGTATATATAGATACATATGCATGCATATATATATATACAGATATAGATATACACACAATATTAAAAAATACTGCTATTCTGTACTTTCATAAATTTTTTTTGTGCTTAACTCTCCAAAATGCATCATATTTCATGCAGTAGATTGACATGCCACACGACTCTTGCCCAACTCTCTCAGCATCTAAGATGAAAAAAAAAAAAAAAGAGAATATTTTGTTTGCATTTATTCTGTGCTGCTTGCTGAACATTGTTTATGATTCTCAGTGGCCTCTGAAGCCTAGCATTAGAAGGGAGAGCCTTAGGTTATTTAAAGACAGCATGAAAATGGACTTTTCCAAGGAGAAGGTTATGTAAAGGTGAGTTAAATGTCATATTTTGCATTCCTTCTGACCTGCCCCAAGTGATCTGACTGGCCATAGTATTCAAAGAGAACAGCATCTATAGAAAATGTACTTTTGTGGAGAAGCATCCTCAGCCTGCAGCTACTTTTCCTTTCTGAAGAACCTATTTATTTTTTTTAATGAAATGCTTATTAACCTGAAATTTCTTGGAGAAAATCTTCTGTAGTTAATCTCTTAGCTACTGGCAATATACTAAAAGTGATTTTTTTCTCATTTTTTGTTTTTAATCAATGCTAACAGTAATAAGAATAGTCTGCAGGTTTATAACACATTTATTTAAGACTTTCTTTACTCTCAATTAAAATTTGAGGGAGGAAATAGAAATGCAGTACCTTTTTTTGTGGATTTTACCACCATCAAGTTCAGCGGGAAAGGTTGAAATAGTGGCTAAGCAAATTATTTATGAGGTAAAGTAGTTTGGTAACAAGAAAATTCCTGACTTTACTGGTGTTTTGCCATCACTCTTAGAACAGATTGGATTTGCCTTGTGCAGCTGAAGGGCAGAAATTTTAGCCTATCCTTACAAGGCAGTGCAGAAAAAGCAGCTCAAGTACTCTATTTTTGGCAGCTTGCTACTTGAGTGAAGTATATGTATATGATTCTCATATCAAAACACTATTGAGAATTAACTGAATTTTATTGACCTGCATGCTAGATACATGTAATTGCAAGATCAGTTACCCTGATTGCACATGCCAGTCAGGTACCTGTAGATTTAAGGCTTAAGTGCCTATTTATAGGCAAGAGCAATTTATCCCATCTACATAGATAATTACAGATAAAAGATATATAAATGAAGTTCACAGTTGGGCCTGCAAAACGCACATCAATTTGTGTACTAACTCTATTTAAGCATAAGGATTTTATCCAAAACCCCTCCTGCTTTACTTCATATTTCTTTTTTATCTGTAGAATTATGGAAGTAGATCAAATAATACAAAATATAAAACAATACAAATATTCACATGCTAAAAATGAAAGCTAATATTGAAAATACATAAAGTACTGGAGAATGCTCAAAATAAGGTGCAATAATAACTTAATGAACTTTCTTTGGAAATAGGAATTGCTGTACTTTCTTAACCATACTTCAAGTTTTTTCTGTACTTCTAAATTCACATACATATACATGTGAGAAAAAATACCTGAAAAATTATGTAACTACAACAGCCATGAATTTAATAATATAATTTACCTGTCATTGGAAGGTGAGTCTTTCTGTGCATTAAGAATATACTGTTTGTTAGAAGCTTGCACTAGTTGCATTAAATCTGAACCATTTCTGGATTTAAATGTTTGAGGAATATATGAATGTATAAAATGTATAAAATTCTGTTTACAAGCTTAAAGTGTCAGATAAAGAAAAAGTGAAATAGTATATTGATGTATACTGAAAAGAGAGTACACCACTTTGGGTACAGCATCATGGGATTCAGACTTTCCCAATGGAAGTCAGGATATCACCTCCTTTCAACACTCAAAGAAATGATACAGGGTCAAGACCAAAAATCAGTTAAGTCAGCTTTATTTTTCTGCAGCTGAAGTACAATTTCTGAAACAAAAATTTGTGAAGTGATATTGACATATAGGGAGAGTTGTCTAGATATTGAACATGGTAATTTTAGCCATGGTTATTTTACCAGGCTAATTCTAAGAAAATATAAAGTGAACTAGAACAAAAGAATTGCACCCTAGCTACACTTTTTTTTTTTTTTTTTTATTATAGAGATGAAACGTGTTTCAGGAGTCAAAAGGAGGTGGACTAATATCTGTCTTGGGAGATGGCATACATGATCACTAAGTCTGGAAGAAATTGAAAACATCTGTTTCTCTCTGGTATAAAAGTGTGCTTCTCTCTACGTGTATCTAGGAATGAGTAAATAATTTCCTCTAACTTTCTCCATCTAATTATTCAGATTTAAAATGTCTGTTCCTTTAATAATATCCTTTTCTTGGAGTTTTAATCTTATATATAACAATTTTTTTCTCTATTTAAAGTGAAGGTAATGTTCAAACTTTACCAGACAGGGATAAGCAGCTAGCACCCTTCTTAATCAATGGGGAAATTCTCTTTCACTTCAGCAGCAGCTGGATCAAGCTCATGAACCAGTTTTATTCTCTGTGTCCACTTTTCATTAAGAATCATTGGTGTTTCTGCCCTTGAAAATTCTAGCATATTCTAATGTCATATGACAATAGTGCTGGAGCTGATGGGTAGTTTGACAAAGTGTGAGTAGAGGATGACCTGACTACCACTGGGGGAATCAGCAGAAAGCACGGGCTGGGAATTTTGGCTACACTGCTTGGAGGAAGCTGTCCAGCCCTGGCAAAATGGATGGTGTCTGGTGGGGATATTTTAAGGCAATTATCCCTAAAAGCTCTTGACCTGGCAGCACCCAGCTTCCAGAAGGTTCCTGGCAAGGCAGCCTGGAAGATACAGCAGTCCGAGATGTGTCTGCCTGGATGAGGAATCCGAGTCCTCCTGAGGAACCTTCAACCCAGCCCAGGGTCAGTGCAAGCGTGTCTGTGTCTGTCACTCATTGGGAGTGTGTTCTCCCAATGAATTCTGGACTTTCTTCACCTCTGCTTTAGTAGGTCACTCTCACTGAAAAAAGAGAGTATCTTGTACCTATTTATTCCTTGAGCAACAGTGACAAAGGGATAGAATAAGTCCAGATAAGGACCTAAGGTCTCTAAAACAAGGACAACAGTTTTTTTGGATTGCTAAAAAAAATGGGAAAGGGAAAGAAACTTAATCAGTGCTCCCCAAGTTATTGCCTACAGAGATATTAATATTTTCTTCCCAATTATTGCCTTCTAACCGCAGCATATAGTAATATGAGTATTCCAAAATTCCAGTAGTCAATGAGAGTAAGGTAACAGATTTTCTTTTCTCCCATAATTGAGTGAGAGGCTAAAAATATCACTAGAAGATCATCAAGGTCCCAAACAATTTTCCCAAAGTCATTTGCACTTTGTAATTAAGGAGATTCCCGAATTGCCTAGTAAAAAAAACTGAAGAAACAAGTGGTTGAATTAGGAAATGAAATTGTAAGGTTGAGTCTTGCAGTTTTCTCTTCAGATGAAACAAGTTGTTCATAATTTCTTAAAATCTTGCTTTCTACAGGACTGGATATTACTGCAATTTTAGAACTGTCCCTCAAACTGCGACAAAAATCTTTTTTTCTTTTTTATTTTTTAACAAAAGTTCAATATTTAATGTTTTGCAGTATTATGTGCAAGAACTTACCTGAATATCTTAATTATTAAATGAAATCCCAAGTGCTGATTTCACAAAGAAATTATCTTTTGTCTTATGCTATACTGAGTTAATTATATTCTAAGTCATCACATTCTTTCATACATGTGCATTTAATCATTCCAGGGAAAAATATTTTTGAAAGGTTTTCAGGATAAAGAAATCTATGTTTGATTTACTTAAGAGTGATAATGTAACTTCCAAAAGAGCGAACTCAGATATATGTACTGACATCTGGGTACTTGTAAGTGAAAAGTACTTTGATGTCAGAGAATATATGACTTTTGCGAGATTTCTGGTAAAGTCACAGATTTCCATGGAGATTTTTTCTTCCAGTAGTCTTCAAGAATTGGTATAATATATACGTTTTTAAATATTATTCTTTGTAATATTGTGAATGAACGCTTTTATTAATAAAACACATCAAAAATAAGTTTACTGTAAGACTGTAAGATTTAGAGATAGTAGTAGCAACAGCTGATAAATTTCTACTTCAGAGGAAATGATTGCCATTTGTCTTGTATGTCTTTGACTGAACAAAGACAAGTGTAAAATTCAGCATTTCAATGTTTTCTGATATTAGTTGAACTGACATTCACCTAGGAAGGAGTTTGGAGACTTTGAGATAAATTTCAAAAACTTAACAAATAATTGTATTTAGTTTTGCATTACATTTGAAGGAAAATCAGACATTATTGATGTGATATTTTTGCCCAACATCCAGGAGAAATGACAAGGAGGATTCCATGGATATCAGAATTACTTTATTATACATTATTATATTATATTGTTCTATATTGTATTCCACTACATCTAAACTGAATCTGCACAAGCACCCAACTCAATTCAACTGCACAGAATCTCATGACTGTCATCTGGCAGTCCTGACACACAAACCTGGGTTCAATTGGTCAGTGAATCAAAACACTCACACCAGAATCCAGTTACCAAGTCCCTTCAGGTAAACAATCTTCCACAATGTATTCCACTTCTGAACAACAGGACGAGCAGCAGATGAGATAAGAATTGCTTTTTCTTTCTCTGAGGTTCAGGTAATGTGAATCCCAGAAATATCCTTGGGAAGTTGTGCCTTGCTTTTCTCTGTGAAGAAAAAAACACCGCTAAAATCCCTCAAAAATACTCCAAGAATAAGACAGTCTACACTAAAAAGGTCAGAAGTAATTACCAACACTTTTTTTTTCAACATCATTATAAACAGTAATACAAATGTAATTATATAATAGTCTATAATAATGGATAGACACTACCAGAAGTAGCAGGCAGGGCAACTCAGTATTTTCCATGACAGTTTGGAGGACGCAGTAGTTATGGATTAGGCATTTAATTATTTGGTATTCTAGGCATGAAGAAGGCTGTAATGCAGTATTTAATCTGCATATGAAATGATTCAGTAACTGCTAGTGTCACCTGAAGCAGGAATGACTTTTGTCCCGGTCCCCAGTTGAATGAGAAGGGCAAGTTATGTGACTCCAGAGTGCAGAGAAAATGAAAACAAGTTCTACCCATTATTAAAAATCAAATACTTGACAAAATAAATGCACTTTGTAAATAACCGGGTTGTGGAAAATACTGCATTATTGAGGCTGTTTGCTTACATTTCAGGACCACATGACAAATGGAAAACAGCCTAGACACAAACGAGACAGTTCTGAAGTACTTTTCGAGGTACTTATAAAAGGTTCATATGTCCAGTTTTCAAAGATGAACCTGGCCCTTTTTCTCACAAAGAAATGACATCAAGTTGCACCAGAAGAGGTTTGAATTGGATATGTCAAGCATTGGAACAGGCTGCTCAGGTCAGCGGTGGAGCCACCTTCCTTGGAGGTAATTAAGATATGAGACAATTAAGAACAGGATCTAGCGATGAACCTCACAGTGTTAGGCAAATGTTTGGACTCAGTGGTCTTAAAGGTCTTTTCCAAGCTAAATGATGCTATGGTTCTGTGTTTCTATGTGGCTCATTCTTGTAACATTAAGCCTCTAAGTATGAAATTATGGCACTAAAGTGATATAGCCCAAAAATAATATTGAAGTATTTATATATTTGGAGGCTCTTGATTCAGGATCCCTTAAGTATATTATCAGAATTTGAAGTGAAATCCTTAAGAAACAAAGCTTTTAATTGGCTGCTAAATTGTATGCGTTGCCATGCATGGATTTTAAAAATTGTTGCTCTGTTGGAGGATGGATTGTGGGAGAATAGAGATAGTGCTGAAGGCAAGCTCATCCCTGAGGAGCTGCAGCTGTACCAATTACCAAAGAGAAGGAACAGTCCTACCCTTAATAGAGCACAGCTATGTCCAATGAGGATGGGTGCTATAAAAGAGTGGGTTAGCTGATTGAGAGGAGAGCTGGGGTGGTTGGCTGTGCTGTGAGGAGAAAGGGCTAGGTGGTCATGTAAGGGACAGGAAGGAGTCAGCTGGCCATGTGGAAGAAAGAGAAAATAAATCAGTGGCAAGAAGATGCCTTTGGGAACTGACAGAGGGAAGATATGAAAGTTTTACAGGAAGATAACAAGCTGGCAATGACAGTTTCCATCCACTGTCGATTGGTGCCAAGCACCGATCCCATCAATTGGTGGCCTGTAAGGGGATGAGTCCTGACATTAATCAGCATAGAATCTAAATTTTGTATTATTTGTACATCAAGAAGAGAATAAAAGAAGAATAATATGGTTGGAGCAGGAAGCCCCAGAGAATTTGTAGCTTCTCAATTCCTGGAGATGTTTAAAAGCTGTCTGGACACTCTCCTGGAGATCCTGCTTTAGATGATGCTGTTTTTTGAGGGGGCTGGAAGAGATGACCTTCAGGGGTATCTTTCCATCATTCTGAGATTCTATATACAAACATTTGGAGACAAGAATAGGAAACACTTCTGATAGCATTTTTGAACACTACTGGCATGTAGGAGATGTGAATATATATACTTGTGTGCCCTTTGTTTGACTATCCAATTGCAAGACTGCGTGATGTGTGAGTAGCTAGGTTCTGTCAGGTGTGGTAGGTGTGCCATGGTGTAGAGTGTGCCAGGGAAGAAAGTCTTAATTTTGTGTCAGTCAGGACCCTCCCTGTCAGGCAAGGCACAGTCTAGTCACCTGTGACAGATAGGACCTAATTGCTCTTCATCTATCTGCTCTATATAGTTTAATATTAAACTTTGTTCAATATAATAATAAGCTGAATAGTAGAGAAGAAGGCTATAGAAGGCCATTCTCTTGTGGGTGTGAATGACATTAATTCTCTCCTGAGAGATTTAAGTATTAAAGGTTACCTGGGAAAAACCTCTGGCCTTGATATGGAACCAGCATCTCCTGGTGCTAGAGTGTGACCATGGAAATGAGTTGTCTCAGGGTTGGGGAGCATTACTGTGGCATCAGAAATCTCAATTACAGACTTTAGAAGTTATTCTGTGCTTGTGGTGTGACCATGGTGAGCAACTCTGTGCCACACTGCCACTTGGTCGCTCACCCTAGATGGGATGGGGGAGAAAATCAGAAAGGTAAAAGTGAGAAAACTCAAGGACTGATAGGAAGACAATGTAATATGCAAAAAAAACCTGCACACAAAAGCAAAAAAAAAAAAAAATACAAGGCATTCACTGACAACAGCAGAAAAGTAAAGATCCAACTTGCATGATAGTGCCTTGGGGAGGCAAACTCTTTAATTCTGAACATCTCCTCCATTTCCTCTTTTTCCCCAGAACTGTGTCTCCTCCAAAATTCTAGTGCACTACTAGCTTACTCACTGGTGGTGTGATGTGAGAAACAGAAAAGGCTATAATGCTCTGTAAGCACTGTTAGGCAAAATTAAAACATTGGGGTGTTATCAACATTGTTTTCATCACATCTCCAGAAGATAACCCCATCCTAGATATATAGAAAGAAATTTAACTCTATCACAGTGAAAACCAGTACATTTACACAATGTATTGCTATCTTTTCTATTTCTATTGCTATTTTTAAAGTCACTGAAAGTTACTAATTTGAGTAAAGTCTTGTAAGATGCAGCAGGAAAGAGAAAATGCAGTATTTGGTTCCAAGGGTTTTTAATAATTTTAATTTTTTGATCTGAGTTTATCTGACTACTGAACACATGTTTCTTTCTGTGTCTCTGTTTAAAACTCACTTCTAGTTCATATTGTAGTTAAACATCTCTTCTAAAAGATTTAAAATATTTTTTAATATATATTTGCCTCAAGAGAGTTATATAGTTAGTCATTGTGCAGAGCACTGACAGAGTCCTGTCCCTTTGGGATAACCATAGGAGCGAGAGGATCACCAACACTGTGAAGAGACTGCGCAAGTTAGACAAGGATTCAGATAAGTGGGAATGTAACAGGATCACTTTTTATGCTTTTGTGCATCTACAGCTGAAGGCAGACTTGAAGCAGTAAATATCATAAGCACCATAGAAACAACAACAACCAAAAAAAAACCAACCAAAAGAGAAAAAAAGCCTTCCTGTTTGAGGCTGTGACTTGAGGCCTTTGGTCTAATCAACATTTTTTATGTGTATTTGCTTTTTTGTGGTTTTCCCCACCAAAATATTACATGCTTCTTTTTAAAATAATCCTAGGTTATTTTTTGTTTATTTGTTTTGAAGGGTTTTTTAGAGGCCATGTTATTAATTTTTCTAAGTCTAACTTAAAAATTCTGTTAGGATGCAAACTTGGCGTGTTTTGGAATATTTATTTTAGTTGAAATAGTATTATCATTAAAATACACTGTTTCTTTGTGGCTGCAAAACATTGTAGGGAAACACATCAGAGAATGGACCAGGATAATGTCACTTTAGACCCTTTTACTTGCTCTAAAAATTGCTTCTGCTTTGAAAGAGAGTGGTGGCATGATTTCTCTGCTGCAAATAAACCAGGTTTTACTTTGGTTTAACATCACATTTATTTAGAACTTTTGTCTGTAAAGAAAAATAGAGATAGTAGAATTTAAGAGAGGAGTTCTACTTTTTTCTTCATAGGATATTGGTAGTGAGTGTAGTAGCTTAGGTGAAAATAATACAAACGATTAACAAATATTCTTCATAAATTCCCAAAAGAACTTAAAAAGTAAACACTGAAAAGTAAACTGTGGGGGAAACTTTTACTGTTTGTAATTCTTTGGGAAAAAAAGAAAAGAAAATTGTGATATTTACTATTTTTGACAGTTTAAGAGGTCCATAAGTTCTCCATAAACAGATATATATATTTCTTCATATACAGTTTCAATTTTTCATAAATGTATTTCTTCTTTAGTATAGGAAATAATGTCACTTTCTAATGTACCTTTTTTACATGTTGGTTTCACTAATGACATCTAACCTGCATACCTTTTCTTGCTTTTTTTTCTTATTTTTCTAACCAGTGGACAAAGAGAAGTCCTCTATCTTATCTAACCTCTGTGCATTTGGCTGTGTGTGAAAGTTTCATGCATGTATCAGTCTGCTGACTTATCTTAAAAACTAGGCAAACTGTCATTTTCCTTCACCCAAAAGGTCAGAAATAAAAGCAAGAAAACTCTGAAGAATATCTAGGCACCACTTTATTCCATACTCCTTTTCAGTATTGAGGTATATTTGGTTTCCAGTCACCAGGCAAGGGGAGATTTTCTAAGTACTGAGCAAGTAAAATACTGAAAATATTTTTTGGTGGTTGTGCATTGCTTAGTTGCTATCATTCCTCTGCCCTTCTGATAAGCCTCAGGGCAGAACATGTCTGTGTCCTGTTCCCTGGCTATATCTACAAATTACTTGGCAGCTTGTGATCACCTAACTGTGAAGGAATATTGTACCAGTGTAGGTCTCTGTCAGATGCATGTTCAGCGTGTTGCTCCCAATGGAAAAGCTTTTGGCAATCAGTTCATAATAATAATACATCAGGGATTAGAACATTTTCATTTAATACCACTTTAAGTGATTGCTTCAGCCATTTCTTTAGGTTTATTTTGAGGCTCATTCTCAAGAATTTCTTATTGCAGCTCTCCTTCCAGGTATTTTATGGTAATTAAAATCAATATGTCTTTTAGCATACAAAATACATTGCATAAAGCTGTTCAATATGTCTTAAGAAAAAATAAATTTGAGATTATTTTCATGCAAGCAATCCCTTATTTAAGGTAGATGTCTAGGTATTTTAAAGCAGATCAATTTAAAAAATAAAGTATTGTTGAAGAATACTGCAGAAGACTGTTTGTCTCATGTTATCACGTAGACAAAAAGTAAGTGTTGCTCCTCTACAGAGATGATAAACAAAAAGTAAATATTCAGCTAAATTCTTCCATAATAGTCCTGAAAATAGTAACTTATCTGAAAAAAAAAAACCTCAAGGATTCTAATTTTTATTTTAATTTAATTGCTTTAGTTTTAATACTATCATAACCTTTTTTAAATGTAAGGGTTTGAAAAGGGTAGGGAAGAATGTGTTCAGGGATGGAGATAAACACAAAGGCAGAAATTAAAATTGCCAGGAAAGATCCAGTTGCTCAGGAAATGGATTTACACAATGTCATGCATTTCAGTATGATATGAATTAATGTATCAGTCTTTATTCTCCTGTTTATAAATGCCAAATTAAGTTGTTGGTTTTCTACAAGTTAACTGAAAAGAAAGATTTGTTTTATGCATCTAACAAAAAGTAAGAAGAAAGAGTATTTCCTGTATTAAAACCTAAATTGTGTATTTAATTATCAGAAGAAAAACTGGGAACCAGAACATTAAAATTATCTTCAGATAAAATATTTCTTTTCAGTTTTATATATGGAATATTTTTCTTAATTGTTTACTTACTTTTAAGACATTTCTACTGTTTCCAAGTTATGCATTCCATGCTTGACCTTTCTTCACTGAAATTTAGAAAAAATCCACTTTTAAAGTATTTAAAACACTTTCTTACAATTATATGTAGAGTTTTTAAATCTGATATGTTAAAATTGATGTGATGCAGTTTTTCCAGTGATCCACATAGTTGTTAAAACAACAATTTTCAGAAAACGTCTGTAAATGAGATGTTTCATTTGAGCTGTGTTGATTTATTGAGTCATGAACTGCATTATTATAATACTGTACAGAGCCATATACTTTTGAAACTGTTATTCCTTCAAAGAAAAATTCTGAATTCTTGAGTGTCCCCTTTCCTTTTCCTCATATGCTGAATTATAGATTTTTGAGTAAAAGGGTCTTGGAATTTTAAAGAAAGGGAAGTTCTAGCATCAGCTTGGCTGGAGTTTTTACTCAGTTATTTTAAGTTTCCTGAAAGTCAAATCAGTAACCTTTACAGAAAACAGGTCTTGTAATAGATGTTGTGTGCTTGCTATAGGCACTTCTGACTTTTGTTCCTGCAGTTTTTGATTCAGTGATTTAGCAAGAGCACCCTGTAAATGCTAAGATCATCCTCTTTCAGTCATAGGTCATATTAGATCTAGTGCCTATACACATATTTAAATCCTTATCAGTTCTTTCTGTTCAGTGGCTTGTAGGAACTTAGAGATCACATTTGCCTGTCTCAAACATTTTCAGGGCCACAGAAACAACTTGTGATAAAATAAGGCACTGCAGCAGGAACTTAAGCACAGAAGGGAGGAATTTGCCAAAACATGTATTAACCTTCCTTGTTTTGCCTCAGAAGTCTTTAGATTTATAATGATTTGGCTAAATTTTTCAGAGATATTAATGAGTAAACTTAATAGTCCTAACAAAACAAAAGAAAATGTTATGGTTGAGTCACCTTTCCTAGACCAGAAAGAAGGACAGTCAAGGACCAAAATGGGACATGGATAGAATACAAGGAAGCCTTTTACTAGCTTCCATGCAACTCTACATAGAACCATTTATAAAACAAAACATGTATCAATCATTACACATTATATCACAAACTGCAACTTTTATTCCATGGTGGGATTCTCCTGTCAGGGTTTTTTCAAAGTAAATTGGAGACTTGTATTCCCATTTGAATTCCCATATCCAGTATATTTCCTAAG